>NC_046984.1:15396274-15453774 GCF_009769545.1 Cyclopterus lumpus | reverse complement strand
CGTCAACCCCGACGCTTCCTCCCCTATCCTCCCCTCCCCTCCCCTCTTATCGTCTCTTCTTTTCTCTCCTCTCCTACCCTAATCTCCTCTCCTCTGCTCACCCTCTTTTCTTCTCCTCTCCTCCCTCCTCCTCTCGTCTCTCAAGAACCTAATTACAAGTCACATATTAGGACATAACTTTGATCCAGACACATATTCGGTGCCTTTCCAGCGTACTGAGCCATGTAATCCCTGTCATGCTAAATGAGTACCTGCTTTGCTAACCTTTGATCTGTCGGGGTTTGAGGACACGCACTGGTCCAATTACATTCAGGCTTTTATGAGAGGGCAACAACGTGCTCTTTCAAAACCAACGGGATTTAGCCTTTTATTTTATTACAAAGTGAGACTTGTTTCTCAGACGGAACCCTAAAGTATTAAGGATTAGACGTAAAGGGGAGAAAATTGACTCGGCCAGTTTCTTTATTAATGTACAGCCACATTCTGGCTTGTTACACGGTTTAATCATAACCCCTTTGGCCCTCGAGGACCCTAAAAAACTCACCACAGTCACTGCTAGGATTTCAGCCACGCTGTTTGAGGTTAGTGACTTCTTGGCGAGGAGAGAAGCGTTTTGAGTGTGTGATATTAAATTGTTAGACATGTCTGCATTATGGAATTATGCATTTGTGTCGTGGCGTAATTGAAAGAGGTTACGCTTCGGTCAGCTTGAAAATCATTTGGAGGTTTTTGAGGCCCTTTTTTTGGCGATATCAGCAGTACAGCATTTAAAAATATGTTTTTGGGCAACATGTATTTATTCTATATTGTGCTTGCATTATTTTAACGGACTGTTCCCGACACAACCTCCACGTCTTTTGTGTCCTTCTGTAGAAAGAAGCTTCAACGGCTTCAGACCTTTGGTTAGGAGCCCCATGGGAACGCTGAGCTGTGACGGACAGGAAACTGATGAAACCTCCATCTCCTGACAGCCCGGCATTTAGGCACATGTTGGCTAAAGCGTGGGGGGGGGGGGCAGCAAGTGTATGAGTCGACTGCTCACTACGGGGGTCTCGTGGGTCGGACCGGGGAGGACACGGATTCTAATTAAAAACCTCTCCGTCCTCTCTGTTCACCATTTTCAAGCCACCCCCTGCTTTAACCGGTCACACGAGCACAGATAATACAAAAAAAATAGAAGATCCAAAGGACCAATTTCATTTCAAAACTCAATCCGCCAGTGCCTGGGATTTGCATTGCTAATTAGGGGCTGTCTCACCCTCTTCTTCTTCTTCCCCTCCTCCGCCATCTGAGCTTGGCTTTGTACTGACAGCGAAGGGAGGCTGAGACCTCTGAACCAAGCTTATCTTGCTAAATGAAACACCATGTTTCTGATGTAAACTATTTCGTAGCACATCAGCGAGTGTCAGCTCAGGCCCCCCCCCCCCCCCCCCCCCGCGCGTGAAGACATTAGGACTCATGGCTGGCCTACTTTTACTTTTAAAGCAAAGGGAGGTTGTTGTCCTTTCCTGCTTTATTTATCTTGTGTCCTGCTATTCCGCTCGCATGTTGAATAGCGGAAGGATTTGTGGTGTACAGTAGATAACAGTATTTATTTTACCCTCCATCTGGTAACAAAGGGCGATTAGGAGACGTCGTTACGTCGACTTTCAGTTGGATTCAACTCAGCGGAGACTCTCTCTCTTCCTCTGGGAGATGTGCTTTCTTTTTCTTCCCTTGTTGAGGTCATTTTTCTTGCTATTTGCCGCCGTCTCTTTCTTTGTCTCCGTCTCAATCAGTCATCCCGTCTCCTCCTCCTCCTCCTCTCATCTGTCAGAGCCGGTATACGTCGGAGAGGGGGGGGGGGGGGCATTAAAACCACTGGAGGCAGGTAAAATCAGCATGCATTGTTCTTTCTCAATGACTTGAGTAATAACGAGGGGGAAAAGGGTATAAGACGCAACAGAGAAAAAACACACAGTAATATGCCAAATGGCTATCACTCCATATAAGGCATTTATTTCTGCAACGCTTTATACCTAATTACCCTTAAGTGCTCTTTGGGACGGATTTGAGGCAGGGGTCTCGTAAATCTTAATAGAAATAATACTAATAATACATTTATTTATATAGCACCTTTAAAAACAGAGTTTACAAAGTGCTCTACATATAAGCAAAGTAAAAACACAACATCAATACAAGTAAACATTTCAGAAAATACATGAGGCAATGAACACAATAGAGGAATAGAAAATTACAAATACAAAATAAAGCAGAACAGACAAACTAAAATAGGGGAAACAAAGAACTGCATAAAAGGACGACATCACTTAAAAGCAGTTCTATAAAAATAGGTTTTAAGAAGTGATTTAAAAGAAGCTACTGATTCTGCTAGTCTTATCCCCTCAGGTAGGTCGTTCCAAAGTCGAGGGGCTCTGATGGCAAAAGCCTTTGATTCAAGCCTTGACTTTGGAAGGGCCAGAAGGGCCTTGAAGGGCCTTGAAGGGCCTTCAAGGGGCCCCACCGGAGGATCTAAGGCTGCGAGCTGGCTGGAGTCACGTGATGCCGTCTGTTAGAGGCCAGGACTGGAGTCAAGTGATGCCGTCTGTTAGAGGCCAGGACTGGAGTCAAGTGATGCCGTCTGTTAGAGGCCAGGACTGGAGTCAAGTGATGCCGTCTGTTAGAGGCCAGGACTGGAGTCATGTGATGCCGTCTGTTAGAGGCCAGGGCTGGAGTCACGTGATGCCGTCTGTTAGAGGCCAGGACTGGAGTCATGTGATGCCGTCTGTTAGAGGCCAGGACTGGAGTCATGTGATGCCGTCTGTTAGAGGCCAGGACTGGAGTCATGTGATGCCGTCTGTTAGAGGCCAGGGCTGGAGTCATGTGAAGGTCTGTTAGAGGCCAGGACTGGAGTCATGTGATGCCGTCTGTTAGAGGCCAGGACTGGAGTCATGTGATGCCGTCTGTTAGAGGCCAGGACTGGAGTCACGTGATGCCGTCTGTTAGAGGCCAGGGCTGGAGTCACGTGATGCCGTCTGTTAGAGGCCAGGACTGGAGTCACGCGATGCCGTCTGTTAGAGGCCAGGACTGGAGTCATGTGAAGGTCTGTTAGAGGCCAGGACTGGAGTCATGTGATGCTGTCTGTTAGAGGCCAGGACTGGAGTCATGTGAAGGTCTGTTAGAGGCCAGGACTGGAGTCACGTCAAGGTCTGTTAGAGGCCAGGACTGGAGTCATGCAAAGCCGTCTGTTAGAGGCCAGGACTGGAGTCATGTGAAGGTCTGTTAGAGGCCAGGACTGGAGTCACGTGAAGGTCTGTTAGAGGCCAGGACTGGAGTCATGCGAAGCCGTCTGTTAGAGGCCAGGACTGGAGTCATGTGAAGGTCTGTTAGAGGCCAGGACTGGAGTCATGCGAAGCCGTCTGTTAGAGGCCAGGACTGGAGTCACGTGATGCCATCTGTTAGAGGCCAGGACTGGAGTCATGTGAAGGTCTGTTAGAGGCCAGGACTGGAGTCATGTGAAGGTCTGTTAGAGGCCAGGACTGGAGTCATGTGATGCTGTCTGTTAGAGGCCAGGACTGGAGTCATGTGAAGGTCTGTTAGAGGCCAGGACTGGAGTCATGTGATGCCGTCTGTTAGAGGCCAGGACTGGAGTCATGTGATGCCGTCTGTTAGAGGCCAGGACTGGAGTCACGTGATGCCGTCAGTTAGAGGCCAGGGCTGGAGTCACGTGATGCCGTCTGTTAGAGGCCAGGACTGGAGTCACGTGATGCCGTCTGTTAGAGGCCAGGACTGGAGTCATGTGATGCCGTCTGTTAGAGGCCAGGACTGGAGTCACGTGATGCCGTCTGTTAGAGGCCAGGACTGGAGTCACGTGATGCCGTCTGTTAGAGGCCAGGACTGGAGTCACGTGATGCCGTCTGTTAGAGGCCAGGACTGGAGTCACGCGAAGCTGTCTGTTAGAGGCCAGGACTGGAGTCACGTGATGCCGTCTGTTAGAACCAGTCAGAAGCCGAGCTGCTGCATTCTGGACTAGTTGGAGGCGGGAGATGGATTTTTGATTTATGCCGGAAAGGAGGAAATAATAATAATAATAATAATAATAAATAATAATAACAGTCTGATGCATATGTAAATTATCAGAGAGAAGGGCGATGTTTTGGGGTGGAGTGGTCGTGGATAATGAGGGTTCAGGAGTTCAGCCGCAGCATTAGAGAAATAAAAAGAAACGTCTGTGTTCCACATGAATGCAACGGCTTATCTACTGATTCTCAATAATGGGTTCTTTTCTAACGACGTTTTTAATGATTGGAGGATTAGACGGAGACAAATATTTACCTCAATATGTCTTGATGGCAACAGAAACCAGACGCAAATTCCTGTGACTTGTGAGTGTCTCTGTCGGGGGGGGGGCCTAATCACCCGTAATGAACATAAGCAATAGCGGCTTGAAGGGGGGGGGGGGGGTTGGAGTGAGCGCCTCCTGGAAAGCCATCGACCTCGCCGTCGTCGTCGAGAGGAAAGTATGCACTGTTTGTGTTTGTGCATGTGCGGAAGCGCCCACACGCTCTTCTGCTTTAAGCCGGTTAATTCCAAGTTCAACATCGGCTCTCGCGAACTGTTTTTGCTACATGTGTACGTTTTCCTGCAGCTGGGTTTGGATACCGGTTTGCGTGTGTGTGTGTGTGTGTGTGTGTGTGTGTGTGTGTGTGTGTGTGTGCCTCCCCCTTTCTCTGTCTCACACATCCTCTGATGTTTCACGGTGAGGCAGATCGCTTGGAAATAAATCACGGGCGGTTTTAATCCGAGTGAAGCAGCCCGGGCCGGGCCTATAAACGATGGGCCAAACTTAGTTCAACTTCCTTTTAACAAGGCCTTTATCGTCCCCTGCGATGAAGTGATAGCAAACAACCACTATCACTTTGCCTCCTGCCTCCTTTCCTCCCTCCCTCCCTCCCTATCTTACTTTCTCTCACTCGCTATCGCTCCGTGTCCTTGACTGCCGGCTCCTCCTGTAAACAAGCCGGGGAATCGCATTTTGGCATTCCTGAAACAACCCTGGATTTGATTTTACAACCCAATTAAAGACGAGTAGTAAATCAGCGAGGAACACTTCTATATCCTTTTGTTTTGTTGTTGTTGTTGTTGACCTTTTTCTCCGCGGGCACCTTTGACAACAGTAAGGGCTCTCACTCGAGCCAGAAAAACCATGTGAAAAATAGAAATAAGGCAGCGAGTCGGATGAGTCTGTTTACAGAGCAGAGACGCCACTGTGGGTGTCCTATCAGTGTGAAGAATGCCAACACACACACACACACACACACACATGCACATGTGTGGAAACACACGCACACACACACACACACACTCACAAACTCAATCATACAATCATTCATTCGCACTGTAGCTATCGTCTCTCTTCCTCTTCCGTTTATAAACATTGCTCTCTCTCGCACACACGCACACACACACACACACACACACACACACACACACACACACACACACGCACACACCAACAACCCAGCAGAGCTGACTAGATAAACGAGGGAAACCTGTCACTAAAACGGAGGCGTTTGATTCATCAGAAAAAAAGTCAATAGTGGAATATTCTCCACTCTACCGGAGACCCATTAATCTGCCAGTAGATTAAAATGTCACGGCGGCGGCTGCAGAGCTGTTTTTCATGCAGCTCTATGGCCCAGACAGTAATTGCATACGCTAATCAATCAAAGGGATGTGCCCGGATTGTCTTTTTTCATTACAAAGACAACAGGTTACGACGGCCTGTCGACTTTACTGTACAAAATGTGTGTTAATGACTTATCAATAAGCTGGCCGCGGTCAGAATGAGTGATGATGTGAGCGCAAAAAGAAAAGAGAAAAAAAAGAAGACTTTCACTAAAACACATCCGGAAGGAAACTAGACGTCGTAGCCAGGATTCAGCCTCCGTCTCTCCGCTGATGAAGTCGTCCTCCGGCTCATTGTTAAACATCTTCTGGCAAAGTGAGACACTTGCTAAACACGGGGGGGGGGGGGGGACAAGCGTCGGGGGAATTCTCCGTGTGGTTTTTAGATGAGTTGAATAAACAAATGTGATTCCGCTCATGACTTCGGTAGCTCTCTTTCCGGGGAAAGAAAACACAATCAAAAGCCACGTTATGTTACGCTCGTAGCCGCTAAGTGATAAATGTAGCGAGCACCTTGCGAGGAATGGATGACAAAGTTAATTTGGCCCCCGTGCGTACACGTCAGACCGATGGCGTTGCATATTACCCGGCGCCTCACAAAGGCACCATTATGCTGCGGGCGAGACGTCGTTCATCCACGGAGCTGCTCTACGTGAAGCCCCCTTTTATTGACTCCGCGCAACTCCCGCTGTAAAGTCGGAGGCGTTACAGAAAGAGGCACGAGGCTAATCAGACTCCGACTCTGGAATGAGCGCATATGAACCCGTCATGCATCGCGTTTTTTTGTAGTGCTGCTGAAAATGACCTCAAATGCTAAATGACGTGTCTCGCTCGCTACGTGGCGTGCGTGTTGAGAAATAGAGTCCCCTGCAAAGGTCATTACACGGCCATTATGTCATAGCTTTAGCCGTTAGCTCGCGGGGCTGACAGTCCTCCTCAGGCCACACTTTGGATAAGAAAGAGAGGGGAGTGGAGTGCATAATACGAGCGGGGTCAAAAGGCAAGAGGCACCAAGAGACTTCTCGTGATTGCACAGGTATCTCAACAATGTGCTGCTTTGTCTCCGCTGAAGGAGACCGATATGAATGCTGAAGTCATAATAAGGTCACTTTTTAAATGATGGATGTCCATCAAAGGGGGAAAAAAAAAGAAAATCGACACTGTTGAATACCCGCTCAAAGGATATTCTGTATGCTTTGCGAATCCATTGCTGTCAAACGGCCGTAAGACACCCAATGTCTCACGCGTCTGATGTGTTTTCTCAGCTGTGGCCTCCGGAATAATTCCACAAAGTAAACTTTCGGTGGAGAGGAATCCCACCTGTGAGAGCGAGAGTGAGAGCGTCGCCGTTAGCGATGAAGGCTCGACTTTGAGAGGTTTTACACTCGGCGATTAAACTCCATTGCAGCTGTACGAGCACATACACAGATCTTTTCTGCATAAGGGGGGGGGGGGGGGGGGGGGGGGGGGGGGGGGGGGGGGGGGGGGGGGGGGGGGGGGGGGGGGGGGGGGGGGGGGGGGGGGGGGGGGGGGGGGCGACTGTTTGCACTGAAGATTTCTGAAGGTTGCATCACTGTTGCGGATTGTGATAACAACCGTTTCTGTTGTAAATATTGTATTGAGCTGTATTTTATCCGCACACATCCCTTTTTTCCTGCTGCCTTTGATGAATAACTCAGCAGCTCACCAGTCTGCTGGACGCCACGTTGAGCCTGACATTTATGAAATGGGATAAAATAAACGCAAAGAGTGGATTATTGAGGCTGCCGTTAGCAGCTGTGGCTAACAGACAGCGTCCTCAGGGGAACACTGTTAGCTCTGTCAGCACGTTAGCATTGTTAGCACCATTTGGCCGCCAACATATTAAGGGTCGTTGAGAGACAGTAAAAAAAAAAACTCTTGCATCTTTAACCACGTAGGTCCCATTTAGAGGACCTGTCCATTAAAAAGGTTTCAACCAAAGCAAAATGAGTCCAACAGGCCAAAGCAGTGTACTAAAAAAGGACAAGAGCTAATAACAGACACAATTTACAGATGGAGTCATTTACCATAAAATGTATAATAGTCTCCAATTTGGCCCGAGTGGTACCGGTTTCCTCATTAACTCTCTTTCTGCAAAGAATTCCAAGTGGCTGGAGCAGAAAATATGACGTTTTTTTTTTTATTCCCCCCTCGCCGTCTGAGCAATGGGGACAGACTGCAAAATGAACTCTGTCAAATGAGCTTTTAAAAGATAGGACTGAAGTTCTCCCAGAACGGCCCTCGTAAATAACAATCCACCGCTGACGCTGGACAGCTTCTGGAAACAGAAGAGCGACGAGGTTTTAATTCGGTAACAACTCGGTGAGAAGTGAGTAAGAGAGAATGAACGGCGGTAAATAACTGTGGTCTCGGCTCATAATGAGAGCATGTGACAGTACTCATTGTCAGGAGGTCTGTACGAGGTCTCCAAGGGACTTGATGCGGTGGAGAAAGGGGTGCACAGAGATCACCACACACTTGCTGCGTCCACTATAATATTCTTCCAAAACCACTCACAGTTGCACACATCCCCCCCGGCCGCTCCTGTGTCTAGTCCAAAAAAAAAAGGGTGTATCAGAAAAAGATTAAAAAGTAGATCCCGATCTGGCTGACATAATCTCCTCAGGGCCATATGCTCAACGATTCTCCGTAAAGGGGACTTGAAGTGTTGAAGTGTGTTTTGTGAAAGGGGGATGAAGAGGACCCTCGGGAGATGGTCCTGAGTGACTAAACGACGAACGCCGTCTGGGATGCGGGGCGTTTCGAATGTCGTAAAGTTGGTTTGAAATGGACTGTGCCGTTAGCTAGCTACCCTGTATTGCACTTAGCACCTAAGTAGGGGGGCTAGCATCGAGTACACCACTTTAAAAACTCTAAGCCCTGTATTAACAGTGTTTAATTCCCCCTATTTCTCTAATCCTTGCTTGGTTTTTGCCTGTGGAGGTTTAGGAGAACAAGTTCTTTGTTGGTATAACATGGGATTAACGTGTGAAGTTGCTAAACCTATGGGATTATAAAGTTTACTCTGCCTTAATTCATGGTGATAAGCAACACTGAACATCATTTTTGTGTTTAAAAAAAACAACAAATCCACATATCCGTTGTTTGATAAGTTAAAATAACCAGATAGCAGAGGGAATAGAATATGTTTCTTCTTCTTCTTTTTTTATGATACTTTTTTCTATTTTGGTCCAATTATTTTCTCCGTGCTGCTGATGTTGACACGGGAGAGGTTTTGGTTTCAAAGAAGGAGCTGTTTTTGATCTTCAACGATTTATTCTCAGAAAATATATTCCTGTGATATCACTTTTTTTTTTTTTTTTTTTTGACAGTCATGCTGGACAGCAAACAGCTTTTTTTATAAAAAAAAATATAGAATGCACACAAAATACTGTAATTATTCTCCACTGGGAAAAGTTCTCTCTGTTCAAAGTCTTACTGCAGAGTCACTCCGACAGCGGCAGCAACAATGGAAGGAATGAGTAGAAATAGAAAGAAAGAATAACTCTGTTATAGCTGTTCAAAATTAAAAAATGTGCTGCAAAATGTCAACTCAAATACGACTTACTACAGTGGAATATGGGAACACCACAGCCTAAATATTATGCTAAGGCATCTGCTGGCAATGCTGCATTGGCATTCGATCAGGAATACCAACAAAATGGTGTTATCAAAACTGTGGTCCCGTGGGAATATGCCGAGTCATTACTAATCCTCCATAGACAGGAGGGAAGGAAAGAATGACATTTCCCCCCCCCCCCCTGCCCCTTTTTATTGCACTGCAACATGCAAAACCTCAACAACTCAGTTTTCAGCCACGCTAGGGCTGAAGCCTCTGGGGAGGACCGGCAGTCTGTCGTGCAGTTAGTGAACCATTTAGGTCGGTACTGAGAGATACCTGTCACGAGTTACAGATATTCATGGTCCCCAGAGGAAGAATCACTCTGACTTTGGTGATCCCCTCAGTCAATTTAATTGTAAATCTTCATTTAAACTATGGATGCCGCCTCCTTCATTGGAAACAGATCTTGATCTTTGGTGGCATCCATGAAAGTGTATTTTTGTTATCTTCTGTAAAAATGTGTCCTGCTTGTTTTACACTTTCTGAATAGAATACCTACCTAGTCTTCCTCTAGCACTGTCAGCAGGTCGACACAACTTTTGTAGTGGAACGCCTCGACAGCTGTTCAATGGATTTTCTTGATATATTCACGGTCCTCAGAGGATGGATCCCTCTGACTTCGGTGATCCCCTCACTCTTCATCAAGGCTTTTGTTATTCTAAGAAGGTGATCACGGTAAACACGCTACCTTCTGGGTGTTATCATTGTGGTTGTGAGCACGTTAGCATACTGACGTTAGCATTTAGCGCTGTTATCAGCATTTAGCGTCGGTGGGTGCCTTTAGGAAATATTGACTGGCAGGCCGTAGAAAAGGGTCATTGAAGCGACGGGAGGCATCGATGGAACTCTTTCAGTCGTCTCACTCTTGCGTGCACTCCGTCCTGAAAACACACAGAAGGGGAAAACGGGCAACGCGCCAAGTCCCTCGGGCGTGATGCTCCTTGACCACAAAAAAACAAAAACACACTTAACACCTCACCCCGGTGGGCACGCCCTCAACACGCCCTCAACAAAGACAAAGAACAACCGATCTGCCCCCCCCCCCCCCCCCCCCCCCCCCCCTCCCTGCCCCCACCTTCCCATTTCCTCGTCAGCTTGCCCGTATCTGACACCCTTCTCCTGCCCGTCCCCTCCTTCTCACGTCTGCTCCTGAAAAAGAACAAACGATGATTAATGCCGATGTTAACGTCCGTACTCTTATTAATATACAGCAGTAGAAGGAACAGACTTGTCCTCCTCCAAAGGGATTTGGAGGATAGGAAGTGTGTACATGGGAGTGTGTGTGTGTGTCTATGTGTGGATGCCGAGGGGGGGATTTTCGGTGTAGACCGTGTGAGGCAGACAGGTGGTGCTGATGGGGCTACGTGATTCACTTTGCTCCTTATTTGCATACATATGACAACCATCTGTGCTAATAGGCCTCTGCGATGTCTCTATTAGGCTGGATGCCACTCCGTTGTGCCTGAGGACCAGCGGCGTCGTGCCGACGTTGTGCTCGTGTGTGTGTCGGCTTTACGCAAACGCGCCAGCTGATGCCGTGTAGTGAGTGGAATACAGGAAACGATGCTCTGATTTTGCAGCAGGAAACCATACGGGCTCCAAAACGGCGGTATTTTTTAGCATTTTGTTTGGAACGGACAGATAAGTGGTGGTTTCTGCGGTGCGCCTCGGTGTAAAAAAATGACCTCTGTGATGATTCATACAGAAAGTATTCCATCGCTGTTCATGGAGACGTAGTATATGAAGCGTAAGAGCCTTTTTCTAGTTTTGTTTCAGTGTGCGTAGCATGTGTCAGCTGAGAAACGGCACCGCTTTGCATCACCGCCTCACAAATACTTACCAGGAAATAAAAAAATAAAAATCCATAGTGAAAGTAAAAAATAAACAACGGCGGTTGCACCACACGACACCGTGAAATGAGGCATTGCTCTTCCTGGAAATTGAAGTGGAATTGTCCGTGGCGGCGTTTTAGCAACTCCGAGGGTTCTCAAGTGTGACAGTTCAGCTTGAATGTGTTTTTTTTCCAGAAAGCATACAAAATATCCTCTGACTGGGTTAGAAGAAGTATTCAGCTGTGTCGAATTATTATTTTTTTGACCCCTTTGCTGGCCATCCATCATTTAAGTCATGCCAAAAAAAAAAAATCAATACAGTGTTGTTTGCAATTATTGTCAGTTTTTGTCATCGGGCATTATGGACACCTGTTTTTAATTGACAGAGGAATTCGCCACATTTAATTTAGTGTTTTATTTCAGAGAGAAAAATTATGATTAATGGTACCCTGTGGAGTTTTTTAAACACTAGTCACTCCATTGAGCAATGTTTTGGTGAGTTGGCCCCCACGTTAGTTTGTAATTTCTCCGTGCAAACGTGTCGTACATGCAAGCCATATCACAACGAAGGCTAATAATGAAAGCCATAACACAACAAAGAGTCAGTCCAGTTCACACAGATCAGTGCGAGTAGCCCAGTATTAGTACGAGTGTCTAAAAGCACGTCCATAAAGGCTGTTAGCCGACACTTTCAAATCATGCCATCTTTTAATGAGATGCCATTTACCTCTTGTCCCTTAATGTTCCTCACATCGGGAAAGCACTTTGAGCTTATGGTCTTCTTCCTTATTATACAGTCTATAGGTGTGCGCTGAAAACACCATCACCACTGACGGACTGGGATATTAAAATCCCAAATACGGCTTCTCGCTGTAACGTTTTGAAATGCCTGTAGCACGCACTCTGAAATGTTCTCTTTTCTTTTTCTCTCTGCCATTGTTCTGTCTCCTTTTATACTTTGCCACATGCATAATTGCAATCATATGCAAAAAAAAAGAAGAAAAAAAAAGAGAAGACAAATTGCTGCAAAACCTTTTTTTTATTAATTTTTTTTATCTTGCCCTAAATATTCGAGACAACACAACGGGGTACCTTTTAAACTAAACTAAATATACATTTTAACGCATGCATGCGCAGCACCAAAGGGGAGAAAAGTCCTAAAAGAGGCCGCGACGGTGAGGAAATGCATGAGGGCTGCTCACCTCTGACCGCTTAGTTCGACTGGAAAAAAGGATCCTTTTACAGTGAAACCCAAAACCCGGCAGACAGTGAACGTATTAGGCACTGAACAAGATTGGTAGAGAAAGGGAAACAGCAGACAGAGAGGGAGAGGGAGAGAGAGACAGAGTACCCCCATAAGGGAAGACTGCCAACATCAGCACTCCATTTTATTGTAGAATCCGAGCCATTTTTACTTAGATTTCCTTCCAGCTCGGATTGAGGAAACAACTCAGAACTGTATGTCTTGGAGATACATTAAAGTGCTGAACTTGTTGAGTTGCCGTGGCGCCTAAAGAGTAGGCGCTGCACTTTGAACAACTCCATAAATTCACTCATAAGAGAAGAGGCGACTGCTTGTTTGCTGCCGCGACTCCTCCCAGCAGAGAGAATTGATACCAGAAGATTTGTAAAACTCTGATATTCGACCCGTCTCGCACCTCTACGACACGGCTTTTCACATGCTGCTTGGCATTACTGTCAAACTGACGTTCTTTGAGTGCACAACTTGGATCAAAAACGTCATGTAAATGCCGTCTCTCTTTTTTAACCTTCGTTACTTCCTCTTAGTACTCGCCACCCCCCCCTGACAAACCAACCCAAAAGCATTGTGACGTGTTCACTATACTCATGAAGACAAATGAACACGGACATTTTATTAAGCTACACTGTTGCATCACAGTTCAGACCAGGCGGGTCCGAAAAGTTAAGGTCAACACTGAAGTGACTTAAACTTGCATTCTCTCCAATGACCATCAGGGGGTGACTCCTCTGGTGGCAAAAAGAAGTCCCGATTGTATAGAAGTCGATGAGAAAATGATCCTTCTTCTCACTTGATTCCCTCAGTAAACATTGTAAACATTAATTTGTTGGTCTTAATCGCTAGTTTGAAGTCTTCTTCAATATACAATGTGCTTTAGTAAATTGTGGTCTCATTCGGAGTAAAAATAGGCGACACAGCTGGCTGTGCTTACAACTTTAACCCTTTCACGGTGTGTTTTCACTTCATGACAGTTGATCAATCCGTGTGTGGTTGTACTTAGCTCCACCCCCTCGTGTTACTTGTGGTTGCAAAGAAACCAAGATGGCGGCGGCAATAATGGCCAAACTCGAGGCTTCAAATCAGCAGTCCACAAACCAACGGGTGGGGGGTTGTCACGGTGACAAGAAGCCAGGGATCCTGAACTAAACACGACAACACTCCTCTCTCCCACCATAGCTCTTCCTCTTGTTGATGACTAAAACTTCTTCTCCTTCTCACCTCTCCTCCTATGTGTTTTCTACTTCCCCTGCAGCTCCGTTTTGACTCTTTAATTTCACCTTCATCGTCCTCCTCCTCCCGTTACTGCTGACAGCTTCTGTAGGTGTGATGAGTTTTTGGGAGAATCTGGCGAAAAATTGTTTTTCTCGATGCCGTTTCTCTTTTATACCTTCCCTCTTCTTTCCCCCCTCGAATTTGTTGTGTTCATCCTCCTCCCGCTGATAAGTGACAGCTTGCAGAGGTTGGGATGAGTTCTGTCTGCAGCTGCTCCGTTTGGCCTCCTCCATCAGTGGTTTGGTCCAGACAGCAGACTCCCAGGGCGGTAATGACCACTGAACAGATGATGATAATAGCAGCCAGACTAAAGACACCTCATAGCTCATCCCCCCTTTCTCAATTCCACTTGCCTCCTTTCCTTGCCTCTCTTTCTCCATAACATGTTTGTGGCTCTAAAGTATCAGCGGCTAACGCTACTCGGGTTGGCAGGTTGTACCCTCGAAAAATTAAGCACGGTTGTTGAAGAAGCTCACAGAAAGAGAGAAAAGGGGCAACGTAGGGGAAGCCGATAAACCACCTGTCACTTTGTTCCCCCGCGAAACCACCGAGCCGTACGCAGCGGCATATGAAACCTGGAAAAAGAAAGCAAAAGACCAAATATTATTAACAACGAGGGCCCAAAAGCTCCACTCTGCCCGAGAGGAGCTTTAATTGGAGGTCGCCCCACCTACAACCAACCGCAAGCGCCACCCCCCCCCCCCACCCCTCCCCCCCCCACCCTCCCGGGCCTCTCGTTGGCCCCGTAATCCTGTTGCGTAATGTTTTTCTCGACGTCGTGCCTGGCTGCAAATCAATTAACGGGCGCGCTGCAATCGCAGAGTGCAGGAAGACAGCTGGACGCCGTCCAAGCCACTTAATTTGTTTCTGAATAGACAAAAGTCCGTCCAGTTTTTTTAGTGGGTCTTGTTTTGAATAGACACACAGGTTTCAGGGTATATCGAGAAGCTCCCTCAATGCTCTTTTTCACATCCCCCCCCCCCCCCCCCCCCCCCCCCCCCCCCCCCCCCCCCCGAGCTCTTGACATGTTCAACCCCACTGACGCCTCATCTTGTCTCTCTTCTGTCATCGCCCCTCTCCAATCTGCTCCTCTTTGGCTCGGCTTTGCTTCCCACCGGAGAACCGACGCGGAACCGAGGGACTTGGGAGTAAAAGGGCGTTCTGTGGAAAAAGGGAGCTCAAATCCAACCCTCAGTCCAACGTGTCTCCCTGTTGCCGTTGAGTGAAGGACAGACCGCGGATTAATGTGGGTCCGTCTGGATGAGAGCAACAGACGAGGACAAGCACATTCCTTTAGATTTGCTCATTGTGGGAGCTCCGTTGGGAAAAGCTTGTGTTTTCCTATTTTAATGGAAATATGACAAACGGGCGTATGTTGTTTGCAAAATCGCGGGGATTAAATAAGTGGAGTGGTGCGTAATGCACGTCAAATACAGGACGTCACGACACTTAAACGGGACTTAAAGACAAACACACACACGCCGCCCAGTGCCACTGATGAGTCGAATGACCTCGTTGCCACGGGAGATGCTTATCTTTGGAAGTGTCCCTTTCACGAGCGAGTGGGAAGCGGCCATTAATAAAAAAGCCGGTGCGAGCGTCTCATTAGTCTCACGGTCGGCGTGGCCAGCTCGAGGGCAGCCCCGAGCCAACGGGCTCATCAAAACCGGGCTCATCAAAACCGGGCTCATTAAAACCACGGGGGGGGGGGGGGACGGCGACGACGGGCCAACGCCCGCAATAACGTCTGCGCTCGGGGTGGGGGGTTGGGGGGGGGGGGGGGGGGGGGAGAGGCCCAGCTGGTTTTCGCTTGCAGCTGTCTCCCTCGGCGACAACAATGTTTGTTGATGACAGTCTGAGTGAATAAACATGAAACTTCAAGTGCAGCACGACCACGTTTCAGACTCCAAATATTTGTCTCCCAGGGGACAGTTTGTATTAGTTGTAAAAAAAAAGAAAGGAAAAAGAGAGAGAGAGAGAGAGAGAGAGAGAGACAGCTTCGCTCTGCTCCGGAGAGAGTTTGGGATCCTTTTCCTGCTTCATTTTTTTTTTGTGATTGAGGATTAAAGGTAATAAGCAGTTTTGGGATATTCCAGTTGGCGTCTGGTTGAAAGACCATCATTGAGAGTGAAGGACCATTATAATTTATTGCAACTTGGGCTTAATGTTTGTGGTTTTGCCCATAATTTATATCTTATATATTTACTCACCAAAGAAATAAAGAATAAAGAATAAATATTCAGACGATCCTTATAAAGTCAGTTTGTCCGAATATATAAATATATAATATATTTAAAAACCTGTGATATAGCGAGTGAATTAGCTATGGAGCTCAGTTTGGCTTTATTTCTCCTCATAACTGATGACTGTAAAGTTAGATTAAAACGTGTCTGTTTGAACAGCTTCTGCACGTTGCACCTTCCAAACATGAACACGTCTACTTCCTCGTCGTCGTAACTTTAAAAAAAAAAAACTCGTTCCTCCAGAAGTGCGCTGTATCGCGAGTCCATTACACGGCAGCTCCGTCTGACAGCCGCAAGAGCGTCTGATGCATCTGGAAAGCCGGCGCTGGCCTAATGTTTGGATTAATTAGTGACTCTCATCCCCTGACGTCCTCTAGGAGGACACACTTTATCACTCCAGGCTGGGTCTGTTTACCAAAGGACGCTAAGCAGGCAAAATGTCCTCTCCTTCTCTCCTTCCTTAGCTTTTTTTTCGCTGGAGTAATTGAGCAATTAAGCGTGATTGATTGATTTGGGGGTGAGTGAGAGGAGGGGAAATCTGCCCGGGGACGTCGAAGGAATCCGTACAGTAGCTTTAAATTAGTGAGAGAAGCGTCAGCCAGAAGTCTGACTGCTGTGTGGCTGGGGAGGTGCAGCGGGCCTCAGCTCAGAAAGACGGATTCAACACTGGGTGTGTGTGTGTGTGTGTGTGTGTGTGTGTGTTCATGAGAGCGGAGACGGATGTGCGGGATGGGAAAGAGGAAGGAGGAGGGCTGGTATGGGGGATCGAAAGTGTAATTAGTCTCTGATTGACAGCAAAGTGGCGTCCGCCCCCCCCGCCCCTCGTCATGTTTTCCCAGGAATATTATGAATACAGTGTACATTTCAGTAAGATACCACTGTTCCATGTCGCATTCGAGTCATATCAGATCAAGAAGGCGACAGGGAGGAGGCTGTTCAGGTCTGCCATCCCGACTCCAGGGAACTTTTTTGAGGTCATAACCGATGAGTAGCTACGGAAAGATTTCCGGTTCTGTTTGTTTTTGATTAGTTCATATTTCTTTTCCCATCCCATATCTTGTGTCACTGACTCGAGTCTACACGTGTCAGATAGCGTGGCGTTTCATTTGGATGAGCACGGCGGGGACGTGGAAAAGCAGCATATCCATTTAAGGTCCATCTTGTTCTTCAATATAATTCCCATTATTTGTAATATTCGCCATTTGCCTGTGAGGTGAAAGGTCAAACCGACATTAACGGTCTCATTGACCTCGCGAGGAGCCGACTGGCTGTCGGTCTTAAAGAGAGCCAACCGTCTGCTGGTAAATGGGTTTTAAATGTACACAAGATTATCTTTAGGCATCTTCCTGAGCCCTTCCTGCACATGCGGCTCCTTCCTTTTCTTTTCTAGCCAATTATTGATATATGAGGGTATTAAATATGACACCTGCGTCACAGACAAATCCCCCCCGTACTGGGGGTTCAACCGGTCGTTTAACCGGCGCTAGTTTATCCGCCGCCGGTGGCAGCTGCGTGACAGAGATTACCCCGAGGTCTTCGGCCCACCCACGCAGAAAAATATCTGTGCATTAGCTGCGTCTCCACGGCTGCAGCCACACACACGGGAAGACAAATGCTAACGCTACCGGTATAATCTCAAAATGCTCCCTTAAAAAAAAAAAAGAAGGAAAAAAAAAAGAAGCCAAATATAATTTCCGTAGGATTTTGGCTCAATTTTCCGTCTTCCACGCAGGACGTGTGCAGCGGATAGCATCACGAGAGGAGAGGGTCATTTTACACAAACGTCTGCGCTCATGGAAACCCACGCGAGCACTTTTACTTTCACGCTAATGCAATTAAATCTAAAAAAAACATTATTCCAACAAGCCGGCAGAAAAGAGCGAGGTAGGAATTCCCCTTGCTGACAGAGTTGTTTCGTAACGATCACACTTACAGCAACACTTCATTTTCTCTCAAAGTGGTGATAAAAGTGGAATAAAAGCAATGGGCAGTTGGCATAAGAGCATGTGTCAACAGCTTTTCTGGGTCTGAATTAAACATGAGGAAAAGTGGCTGAGTTATTCATAAGCTGGATGGGATAACCGGGTGGTGGTTGAGACTCTCTAGTACGAGGATGTGCTGAGTGTTTAGTGTTCATGCATGCGATGTCTTTAGAGCCGAATCGATATCCGACACTGTCAGCTCAAACGCAGACGTGCGCTTTTCTTTTTTTTTCCCTTCTTCTTTTTTTAAGCTGTACACCTCGTACCGTGGGTGTCATGTGACTGACAAGCACAATAACGTGGTGATTTAAAGATGCTCATTTCACATAAATGCTCCAGTGTGTTTGTCAGCTCTAGCTGCCAACTTCGTCCGTCTGCGGTCTCGTGATATAGGCACGGAGCGTACGGTGTGTTTTATCAGAGATCCACCTGAGGTGCCGCCAGGGAAAACTGGAAAAGGGCAAGCAGGTGATTGGATTAACCAACTGTCAATCAAACATTTGCCAGTGCGAGTGAAAAGATCTTTTTCATCGAGAAAAGCCGTCAGCACCGTTCCATACGAAATAAACTCTGAACACTTTAAATAGACACTTATTTTAACATAATCTTATATATATATATATACATATATATATATATATATTGGTGTCATCTTACATACTCCTAAAACTCAACCGTAGCTGCCAGTAGCTTCTAACAGGTCGCTGATTGGTTAAATCGCGATCCCGTGATTCTTGCGTGATTTCGCGATAAAAAAGTTTTTAGTGCAGCTTTAAAGGAACAGTGTGTCGCATTCAGGGGGATCTATTGGCAGAAATGGAATACAATATGAAGGCATTAGTGTATAATCAACTGTATGTTGTGTTTTAGTTACCTTTTTTTTGTATCTATGTACGGGGGCGGGTCCTCTTCACGGAGCCGGGCCAACGTGTTTCTACAGTACACCAGAATGGACAAAGTTTATTTGAGTTGCAATCGGCCAACTGCTAGATGTTTCGCCATATCCTACACACTTTTAAGAAACCACATGATCCATAAGAATAACAATATCATTATTATATTAATACTATTATAAGAAGCTCAGACATCAGCAGGCACAAGCTTCAAAAAGCCATTCTGGTCTTGTCAATATTATTATACGTTCAAGTAGATTCCCTCCCTAAAGGCAATAACACTTTGTGCGAGTGTAGGAGGACGGTTCATTGGCGGTAGTAACACGCCCTCATTCCTTACTTTAACATAACTGTCTCCCCAAACCCTTGCTTCCTTGTTTAAACCTCTCTGGTCCTCCATTTGAACGGGATCCAAACCACTTGCAGAGACTCCTCCAACACCTAATGATGGGAGTGCGCACGGAACTGGCTGGAATTTCCAGCTGCAGCCAAAGAGTGCACTTCCTAATTAAAGACTCAGTTGCTCCAATGACACCCATTCAGGTAGAGGTTTGCCGTCACTTGAACGTCGACGTTTCCTCCCTCCACAACCCACTGCTGGTTTGTACAAAATGTCCAAAAATGGGTATAATGCGATCCATTATGGGCGGCTGTTTTGTTTCGCTCTCTTTCTGTCATATACCACATCTCTTCCTGCTAAGAGTTGCGACCTCAGGATTTTTTTTCCTCCCCTCCTTGAGAGCTAGAAAAGCTTCCAGTAAACACTTTGTTTATGGAAAACCTCTGGGAGGAATCCAGCTATGTCAACCGCTTTATTTTAGGAAATGCTAAAAAAAAAAAAAAAAAAGCAGTGTATGGAGAGCGTACTCCAACCCGTCCTCACTCTCAACGCATCACATAACGCAGCTAGGTCAATGCTCCTTCGGTGCCTGACACCAACGTACGTTGAGAGCGTGGATGTGATGAACGCAGAGAAACTGACGTAGTGTAAAGGGCTGGATAATCAACAAAAAGGGGAGGGGCGGGGGATCAAACTAACACAGGACTTTCATCCAGGAGACCAATGTTTGTGTCACTCTAATTAGCCACGTGAGTCATTAGTCATTCAGTAGTCTAGTTGGTTTTGATGGTTTATGGTCAAGTGAATCGCGAGTTATTCAGTAGTCATGTGAGTCATTCGTTACTTGGTAGTCACGTGAATCCTTAGCGTCCTTAATAAGGTGATTCACATGAGTTGCTCGTCACATAATTGACGTAAGTCAATCGGTAGTCACGTGAACCGTTACTGTCGTTAATCACGTGCGCCGTTAGTGTCGTTACTCACGTGAGTCGTAAGTATTGTTAATCACGTAAGTCGCTATAGTCAAGTGAATCGTTAGTCACTCGGTAGTAACGTGAGTCCTTAGCGTCCTTAATTAGGTGATTCCTATGAGTTGCTCGTCACGTGGGTCGTAAGTCAATCAGCAGTCACGTGAACCGTTACTGTCGTTAATCACGTGAGTCGTTAGTCAATCGGCAGTCACGTGAGACGTAAGTATTGTTAATCACGTGAATTGCTACAGTCACGTAAATCGCTAGTCACTCGGTAGTAACGTGAGTCGTTAGTGTTGTGAGTAGCGTGTCACGTGAATCACTAGTCACTCGGTAGTAACGTGAGTCGTTAGTGTCATTACTCACGTGAGTCGTAAGTATTGTTAATCACCTGAGTCGCTACAGTCAAGTAAATCGCTAGTCACTCGGTAGTAACGTGAGTCGTTAGTGTTGTGAGTCGTAAGTATTGTTAATCACGTGAGTCGCTACAGTCACGTGAATCGCTAGTGACTCGGTAGTAATGTGAGTCGTTACTCACGTGAGTCGTAAGTATTGTTAATCACGTGAGTCGCTACAGTCACGTGAATCGCTAGTCACTCGGTAGTAATGTGAGTCGTTACTCACGTGAGTCGTAAGTATTGTTAATCACGTGAGTCGCTACAGTCACGTGAATCGCTAGTCACTCGGTAGTAACGCGAGTCGTTAAGTGTCTGTAAGTTGTTAGTGTCGTGAGTAGCGTGTCACTCGAGTCGCCGTCAGTCAAGTTAACGTCAACTACCGATCTTTTTCCGAAACCTAACCGAGTGGTTTTGTTGCCATCACCTTCACTTCCTGTCAAGAGGGAAGTTTATTTAGAAGAGACACAATGTAACCAGCGTATATTTACATGCCATAAACTGACCTCGAGTGGCAGGCAGAGCGTTGAAGCTCGGTGCCACTGACCAAGCTGCGTTAATTAATGCGTTGCATCGCCGGACTTTATTATCTACCTCAAGGCGACAACAAAAAAGATGTTAATAAGTATACACGTGGAAGTGATAATAGAAGTCGGTGAAAGCATCGCCGTCTGCTTCCACCTCCAAAGAAAAACACGACCCGTGGGGAAAACAAATCAAAGGGTTCCCTTACATCTGCTGCTGAAAAGCACCGATGTTCTGGGTGAGAGTAGAAACACTTGTCACCAGGGAATAAAATCCTTCATGTGTCTAACTGACATTCCTCACACTTAGCGGCAGACGTCAAAACACATCTTAACAGAAAAATATGAGCGTCCGCCCCGCGGTTTCCTCCGTCAGTCCCAGAGGGGTCGTGCACAGGCCAGTAAAAAGGTCCTCAGGGTAACATTTCCCACGCGGCAGGCTGCTGGTTGTGTTGCAGGAGGGAGTGCATACACATTGTGCGTTCATCTTCATCTGGACATGGACAAATGTAATTTTCTTAGTGAAATGGCCGTGGCAGATTCAGAGTTTTATCCGCAAATTTGATTTTGGAGAAGAAAATCTGGGTTTTAGATTATAATTAAGTGACTCAACGCAGGTGGTACCAGCCACAGATGCAATTTGATTTGGCATATTATGGTATTATGGTGTTGGGCTGCTTCTGGGAAGATTGTAGCAGTGTGTTTGCTCTAGGTCCCTGGTACACATCTTAGACTATGTCTTTGACTAGAGGGGAAACTGCAAAACCATGGGATGTCGAGGTTTCTGGAACGAAATACTTTATGTGAATGCGTTTCATAATCATCTTTGTGTCGCGCTTGCAGAAACACAGAATGCCACTTGGTAAATGTAAGTATTTGGTTATGTTTGGAAAAGAAGATCATGGTTTGTGTTAACTAGCGTACAGAAATTAAACCGCACCTAGGAGACGTTCTGCAGTAAAAAGGGTCAAATCAACGTTTATTTCTGGTTTCAAAGGGACATGAACAGCGGTGTCCTGTGTTTGTTTGACCTGAACTTAAGTGAACTTTCTCGCCTGTTGAACTCATTTTCAAACCACGCAGCGGCCGCTCGACGTCCTGCATCACGTGCGTTGCTCGTTGCTTTGACCGAACGCAACAAAAGTCGACATTCAACACGTCTGTGGTTTGCAGAAACATACAATGCCAACTGGGCGGAGAGAGAAGCCTGAGAATATTAAGACAAATGTTAAGACAAAAGAGGAATCCATCATAAGTCACAGCACCGTTTGTCTCCGTTAAGACGGGAGCAGCAAGCTGGTGTTCTGCAAAGTACGTTCTGACCGGCAGTACCGAAACTAACAAAAGCATCAAACTTTGTGTTAAAAAGTATCCAGCTGGAGACAATGTGCCATTGTGGCAATACACACACACACACACGCACACACACTTACAGTGAAAAGATGCCTTCTCAACCTGGCTACCACATCTAGCACGCAGCTGCTTTTCATTGCGAGGTCAAAACATGGTTTCCATTTTAGTTTAAATCAAATTAGTCCTACAGTATTTATAGGCCCTTCAAAGTGCGCACACACCTGAATCTGGACAACAGATTTTTTTCTTTAACTACAACACACAGCTGCACGCACACTGTCGATTTCTATCTCACTGAAGGTGGGACACACACAAACAGGCACGATACAGCATAATGTGTTCATGTCGAACACACTGAACTTTGGAAAAACAAAACAAAAAAAAAAACCTTCTTCTCTCCCCATCTGGAATTGTCGACATCCTTTTCCTTTCCTCACCCCATTCACAACTTTGACACGGCATCCATTTGTGAGTGTTGTTTTTTTTTTTTCTCTCTTTGCGGGAATGCTGACGGTTAAACGTATTATTGCAGCGCAGGAGACCGTCACAACAGCTCTCAAGTCCTATAAAGTATGCCGGGATTCCCGAGGGTCCGTCTATTCCTCTCGTCTTCTTCGAGCGCTGCCTCGAAAATGCCAGATGATGACTATTCCACCTGGTCGCAAATGTTCTGCAAAAGAAACAGAATAAAGTCGGAGAAAGGAAGAACAAAATAAATCTGGCTGTGCCGAGGCTGATACGGCGTGCACACGTACTCAGCAAGTTTGTATGGATTTCTCTGGGGCCGTGGATTGACGGCTCTGACTGGTCAGCTGGGGGAGATTTGGGGAGGAATGAGAAAAACAAGATGACAAAGTGTCTATTTTGTGTTGAAAGCCCGCTGGCAGTTTGACTGACACCTTAACACAGAAATGCAACACATCGACAGTGTTTTTCTCCCCCTTGACAGAAAGACCTGTTTAATATTCTTAAGTAGCCGAGTAAATATTTGACATAAGGAAGCACTTGATTCAGGCAGGACGATTTAAGTCAGACACCGGATGGGAAGGGGACATGAAAGAGGCCCTTCATGAATTCAACTGGCTCCTGGGTCAAGTTTCAAACAACCAGTCCTGTCATCCCACAAACTCTCCTCCTCCTAGTGTATGTGCGCGCATTAGATGCACAACCATTCACACAAAACACTCCGAAAAGCATGTGTAAAATGTTTATTGTGGAAACATGGACCCAATAATGTCAAGCAATTGCTGGTTTATTGTAAAATCTCAGGAATTCTGCCTAGTGAAAGCTTTAACGCTCTGTAAATGAGATGGCGTGCACTCAGAGGTCTTCTGAAAGACCTTCAGGGAGATGGATCGCTGCACAGCTTCTGTAATACCACTGAACACCCCATAGCACATGAAGGGTTACATAGAGTAGCATATCTGGGGATGCTCAGAATCCTTTAAACATTAAGATTACATGAGTTTGTTTACTGGAAATTACTTCCCAGCAATGTTGCTGAGAGCCATTTAGGATTTAAGAATACAGATCATTGACCTTAAAGCCTCACTGAGCTTCAGATGAGAACCATTGCTGGGTCTTTGTGAATTCATCTTGTAGTTGTAACTAACTTGTGTTGTTTGATCTCCTACAACAACCTCAGCTTTATTTAATAAAATTTCAGCCCAGTCGCCAAGAAAATAAAATGTTGGAATGGTACGTTTCTGGAAGTCTTGGATACCGGAATTTGGAGCAGATCAAGAAAGCTATGTGGTATAATAATGAGTGTAACAAGGAAGGAAGTAGAGGGGGGGGGACGGGGGACGGATGGTTCAAACTAACACAGGACTTTCACCCAGAGGCCGCTGTTTGTGTCCCATGTGAAACCAAAAGTAATTTATTACGTAATGTTAAGAAAGTCCACTTAGGCTACGTTGTTACGCTACGTTGTTACGCTACGTTGTTACGCTACGTTGTTACGCTACGTTGTTACGCTACGTTGTTACGCTACGTTGTTACGCTACGTTGTTACGTACGCTACCTACGTTGTTGCGCTACCTATGTTGTTGCGCTACCTATGTTGCGCTACCTACGTTGTTGCGCTACCTATGTTGTTGCGCTACCTACGTTGCGCTACGTTGTTGCGCTTCGTTGTTTCGCTTCGTTGTTTCGCTACGTTGTTTCGCTACGTTGTTTCGCTACGTTGTTTCGCTACGTTGTTTCGCTACGTTGTTTCGCTACGTTGTTTCGCTACGTTGTTTCGCTACATTGTTGCGCTACATTGTTGCACTACATTGTTGCGCTACATTGTTAACACATAATGTTTTTATAACCTTAACCAAGGAGTTCTGTTGCATCAGCCCAACCAATTGTTTCAGAATGTTAACAATGTGTCATTGTGTGTTTCTGTTAGTGTGACACAAAGCGGATGTGAATGTGTTTTCTGGTGCAGAAACATCAATATTTAACCGTAGCTATGGGTGGCAGAAATGTACAACGCCATAATTTCTTCTAGCGAGTGGGTTGTAAATTTACAGCAGATTGATTCTGTACATTTGTTGCTGGTCACGTTTTTTGACATCACTCTCTAATTAGAAAATGGACTGGTGTCCCTTTTATTGCCCACAAGGGGCTGGTGTAAGGGCGCTGGTATAATTGGTATTCCACAGTCTCGACTCTGGCAGACAGGCTGAGGTGCCGCGCCGCCATTTATTACAACGAGAGGAGAAAAATTAGGAGGCAAGAGAGAGCATAACATGAAAGTTGATTTCACCCACCTGTATTCCAAATTGCTGCGCCAGTTCTCTTTCAAAGGCGCACAAGCGCACAGATAATTCCCTCCATGTAAATGTTTTCAGTTGAAACGAAATTATTGATCGTAGATCAGAGAAATGTGGCAGCAGGCAGGAAACGCAGGAGTGGTGAGGAGGCTAACGGCGTGGGTTTAAATGAGAAAAGCAAAAATGAATTATGCAAGTCTCTCGCACATCCACCTTTTTTGCTCATTATGTGGAGCCATCTGAGTGGTAATTAAATTCATGCGCTGATAGGATTCCCTCGTTTTCTGCCACCGTGCTTTTCTTGTGCACTTTGTCATTCGGGGGGGGGGGGGGGGGGGGAATCAGCAGCGAAACACGTGGAACAAGATTCGTGGTCAAATTCATACTTTTTTTCTTTTTCTCTTTACTTTCAAAATGCAATTTCTTTAAAAAAAAAAAAGGTGCTGATTCTAATTGCGATCATGGATGTATTGGAATATTCATATTTTAACTTATTTCTATGTAACACACGAAGATTGGGTTAGTGGAGTGTTCGAATAAAACCTCATTCCAATAAATGTAATGAGTTGTAATTTGGTTATAAAATGGTTCTAATTTAAATAATGTCATCATCATTAGGAATTGGATTATGATTACTGTAATTGGAGAGTGTTATCTTATCACTTGTCCCAATGCTACAGCCCGGGTGGTATGGGTGGGCGTGTGGATGGTGTTGGCTGGGGGGGGTTGGTGCGATTGATGAGCAGACCACCACGGCTGCACTGGCGGCCCGCGCCATCACGGTAATGTGCTGAGCAGCTTCGTCCCCGTAGATAAGAGCTGCATCCAGGAAATCTTAAAAGACCTTTTAGACCACAGCTGCCGAGACTCTGTCATACAGCCAGCCATGCACACTGACCTGCAGTCAGGAAGGTCTTCTCCTGGCCTTGAGGGCTATCACACGGTGTGTAAAACTATCTGGTTCCCACTGAGTTCGGAACATTTCTCAGAGAATAAAGGAGGCTTGGTAGTCATTACAGAATGTGTGGGACGGGGATATACAAGGTTATCCGTGCTGTGGGTTCAAGCCAATTTATATGGCAGAGAGACTGTTACGGTGCATGGATCTAAAAGAGAGAAAGTGCAAAGAAGCTGACTCTAAATGAACTCGCCAAGAACATGCTGGATTCTACTGAATATAAAAATAAGGAAATGTACAATTAAATATTTTAAGACGTTTGAAAGGTCGCTCGATGTCGCCCCCACATGGCGGAGGCTGAGCCGGCGGTTAGCGGTGTGAAGAGCTGTAACGTCGCCAACAACGGAGCTAACCGTGTTTATCTGAGGGGAAACCGGAGATAGACATCACTCCTCTACATCTTTACGGAGCAAGTAGTGGTTTATGCTCTGAATGTAATATAGAGTGACATTTTAAATTAGGTTTAGTTTCACTTTGTTTCTTATGTTAAACAACCAGTTTATTTTATATTGGATTCAGATTCCCAGGAATGAAAACTGGAGTTCCAGCAACCACTCATACCAATAAATGCCAGACAGACTGGGGACAACTCTTTAATAGAAATAACATTTTATGGTATTGAATGTTTTTTCTATCCATAGATTCACCATCTGCAATTTCCGTTTACCAGAGGGGCTCGCAAAAAGACAGGCACACATTTTTGTCTTTCCATGTTTCCTTCATAAAAGCTTCAGTTGCCATCAAATTTACAGCAATGCGTGATCAAAACCTACGATTAAAACATGTTTAGAAGAGTTTTTAGTTTGAACATGTTAGCGTTTTCTGACCTCGGGTGGTCATGTTTTCCCCTTCACTCGTTCATCGACCCAGAGACCGAGCATGCGACGCTGAAAAAAAATGGCCCCGCAATTATTTTAAGAACGAGACAGTCCATTTTGCAAATTGACTCCTTTTAGGAGGCGGCGGTCTCGCAATATCCTCGCCTCCCCCCACGTGCTCCTCCGTTGGGAGATACACAGAAAGCAGGAAACCGCTCCCGCGAAGACGGCCATGGATTTACGATGCGGAGGCAAGCGCGACTGAACGAGGCCTATCCCCATCTGGGCCGGCAGCCACCGCCGCCGTACTTGGAGATTTATGACGAGGATGACACAGCTGATTACTCTCGGTTACTGGAGAGAATTGGACATGGACCGGCTCCGGGGGGAAAGTCTTTAGCGTGCGTATTCGTGTTTATGATATGGCGAATGGACGCGCGGTAACCCAGTTGTGTTTGACTTGCTCTTCATCAAACCTCCGTGACCTCCAGCACCAAACCTTTTTTACCCGTGGACCGCCACAACGCGCAAAAACCTGTGGCGAATGAATGATGAATGAAGGGACAGAGGAATGAAAGAATAAATGAATGAGTAACACACCCGGGCTGATGGAAGAAACACATTGAGTGTTGCACATGCCGTCTCTGGATGTGAGGAAACGTGGAGGCTTGTGCTGTGACCCCCATAAACCGCATGTGCTGTGGACGTTTCCTTATTCCTCTTGACAAATCCTGGACTTTGAGAGTTCAGCCAAACCAATAACGGCTACAATGGCTAAGGGGTTGCTCTGACCCCCTCTGACCCTGTCTGGAGCATGCTTCTGGATTATGGTCCCTGGCCACAGTTTAACAGCAGCGCTGCAGAGTGTCACCTTGTTCTCCGCCCACTCGCCGGTGTTCGCCGCCACCAAACCGAGATACAGTAATAAAGTGGAATGAAAGAAATGCTCTCGCTCTCTCACCCGGCTCAATAAATCACCGTGAGGGCGAGTTCAAGTGAAAACAGCAAATAAGAAAACAAAGTGAAGCCAGATGCTTCGTTTTTTTTCTTCCTTTGAACTAACATCGTTACGGATGTAATGAGATTCAATCAGTCGGGTTAACACGGTGTCGATGCATTTTTTTATTTATTTTTTAAAGCACCCCGTGCTCCTCGATTAAATCACACAGTGGGGTGGACACACCGATGTTTTCTTTCCTCCGCTTAATGTGAAGGGGAAGTGGTTTTGAAGCGCGTCAGGAAAAGACAAAGGACAGACGCATACTTTCCTTGACATCAACTTGGAATACGTTGTGGTTTTAGTTTTTTACTCTCAAACCACTCGCCCCTCCCAAAAGCCTACTTATAGGCCTTTGGGAGCCATAGAGTCCATTCCATGGATCTCATTCCTCTTAGCTGTTTGGATGGGACTTTGGGTGAAAGAGGTGACTCCGTGTGATTGATGAGCCATGGCCAATTAGAGGCTTAGCCTTGGAGGCCCACAAAGACACCCCTGATCTCAGACATAAACATTGGCGGCCACGTAGGTCCGGATGATACCTGCTGTCCGTGGAGGGCAGGTCTCCGGCCTGCCGGCAGCTGGGAGAAGACAACAGTTCTCCTCCGGAGGTTTTGGATGCTCCGCCGACTCAAAATACCTTTTTAAAAAGGAGTCGGGGAGGGTTTTAAGCAGCAAGAGAACTGTGTCACAGGAAAAATTCCTTTGGGCGATGTCAGTAGTCCAGCATGGTGCCATCCCAGCGGGGGTGGGCGGCTGCTCCATCTGACGCCCTGCGGGTTGACGAGCAACAGGGCGCCAGCCGAGGGCTCGTTAGACAAACTATGACAACAAGATGTTGCCCTTGAAAATCAATTATAAACCGGAGAGCGTCCCTGCATCTGTTCCTGTTTGGAGTTATGCAGCGCTGTCTGCCTCCGTCTGTTTTTTTTAGAAGGTCCAGACTCCACTGCCATTCAAGAGGGTCATCCCTGTGGGATTAGTGATGGCACTAAAGCCTCTGGGACAGCGCTTGTAAATCAGAGCAGATGAACTGGGGCGATGACAGGTCTGGGAGGCCTCTGTTATTTGACTACGCCATTTATTGGGGCTTTCCTGGGAGGGGGGTGTCTCATTATATAGGCTTCTTAGTGCGTTCCCCAGTGGGAGACGTGTAAAACCAGCTTAAAAAATGATTTGGCCATTTTGTGAGGGCCATATGTGTGCAAGCAGGCTGTTTGCGTGGCGACTTATTAATATCTATTAATGACCTTACACATGTACACATTGCTTACACAACCGGGGGCCCAATGCTGATTCAACGTGTCACCTTTTCACCACCAAGTGCCAAAGAGCTGTGTTTTGAATAGAAAACGGAGTAAATTCCTGGACCCTTGCGAAAGAGACCCGTTTTCCTTTCGCCACACCAGCTTCACAGTGAACCAAACTCCATCAATCCCACTGACGTCTGCTTTCCACTTTGGAACTATTTGTCTTGGCTCTCCATGAAAGTATGTTGTTTTGAAACAATTTAGCCGAGATAACATTAGCGATCATTAGTTATGTTGTGAAGAAAAAACACAGACCCGCATATCTATGTGTTACTGCTCATTTATTAGAACTATTCCCAGCCTAAATATATTTAAAGTCGGCTATTTTTTTCCTCCAAAATACATAACCCATCATGCAGCTTTCACCGCTTCGGGCCAAGTATTCGGGCCAAGTATTCCAAGTATTGCTGACATCGGCCTGCTTTTGCTCTGATAAACTATACGTCTTCGCCCTCACACATCACAGGCCTTGCCTTCCTTTGTGTCTTTGTTTCTCTCTGGAGAGCAATGTTTACAGCCATTTCATTTTTTGTTCAAGATGCAGTGAAAGCAGCGTGATAAAAGGTCCCTCACACTGAGACCACCACCGGAGGTAAAACCCACTTTAAAGACTCTCCTGAAAGACCCCTTTGGGTTGAACAGACCTCACAAACTCCTCCTATTGTCACTGAGCCATTCCACTCCTTTCCGTCCATCTGCTGTCCAGATCCTGTCTTATTGTCCACCTTATGGACGGGGAGGCCTTCAAGGGCAGTTCGTCTTTACTCACTGGAGTGCATCGTGACTTTATGGCAACAACTCACCAAATAAGATATAAAAAGGTGTCGGTTTGTCTTGCGGTACATCACCACAAATTCCTCAATAGCAAATTGTGTTTCTCCGCCTTTTAAATTACAGATACAAGTCAGAAATACATGAATAAAACACCAAATGATGTAGTCCAAACGCATTAGCTGATGGTCAGGCACAGGGATAAGAATAGCAGGTCCCTTGGAATTGATTCCCCTGAGCGAGTCCAAGTCACACTCATTTAGCAGGAGCTAAACTACTACCGGATGCAATAAACAAATATTATTCCATTCCCGTCCAGAGCAAAGACGACCGCGAATGAGCCCGTTGGTTAATGTGAGGCCCTGACATTCTGTTAAGGATGTCAGTCATCTGTAGTGGGAGCCATGCACAGATCCCTATACAAAAGATTATGGTTTGACGCCGTGCCCTGCAAAGCCATAAACTTGGCAGGTTTGATCCTCCCACCCCCAGAGACTCTTGTTTCTGCAGCCTTGGAGAAGCCAAATGAAATATATAATATGGTGTAAAAACCAAGCAATAAACCTCCTTTTCAGCATTAAAAAAAACCAAAATAAAGAGGTTTGACCGGGTCAGTGCGGAATGACACGTTGTAGAACAGCAACACGGTGGTTGTCCCTCGTAATAAAGGTGATCTAGTGCCGGATCTGGGATGGCCTCGTCCGTATTGTTGGCGTTCGCCATCCGCTGCATCTTGATGGTGCATGAAGATTAATCTCAGCGGGGGAGGAGCTGGCAGCAGAGTGAAATGAATTAAATCCGGAGAAGTGGACGCTCGGCTTGGATTGCACGTGAGGAGTTGAGTCCGTTGACAACGTGCGTGATTGTAAAGGACATCTGCGCCACCGCCATTCATAAAACAATTCACAAACATGTGACTATATAAACTGAATACTGTACTTACAGTACACGACGATTGCAAAAAAAAAAAAAAAATGCAAATACACATTAAGGAATGTATTGTTTGTCCATATTCAGAATATGACCTTAACAATAAAAGCAAGCAATAATCGCCCCCCCCCCCCTGCGTCCCTGAGATATTATTGTTGGAGGAAATGAAACACTGCGTTGAAAGCAGACAATCATACGGTTTCATTATCTTTTGTTTGAATAAAGCCAGGCAGCAAAGTGAAAGCAGCATTAATCAGAAGGTTTCCATCTCGTGGGCTGGGGCAGCCCCGGGGGGGGGGGGGGGAAACGAGATGATCACGCACATAAACAACCGGCCTGGCCGGCGAGGCTCGTCAGAGGACACACAAGGGCAGGAGGCAAAAGGCCAGACATCGAACGTCTTCTGTCACCATTTATTGGACGGTGGCAGAGGTTTTCTGGTAGCCTGACTCCTATAGCGGTGCTTGTTGCAAACAAACACATGTTTGTTTCACACTACTTTAATTCAGCTCAGCTGATTGGAGTTGCTTATTAAAAGGAGTCCCGCTGGGAATACATTGGCTTCCTCTTGAAACCACCGAACCGTTACAACAACAGACTTGTTTTAGTGGGTCACGTTGACTGAAATGAGGATCATCATCATCAGAAATGAATGTGCTTTTACGGAATGAATATTAACCTTCAGTTTAAAAAAAAAAAAAAAAAGGAAAAAGCAAAGGCACTATTAATTAAGAGAATTAAACAAGATGCATCAGAATCTCGGGTTTGCGTATTGCTGCGATTTCCTGGGTGAAACCCTGGAATGGCCGAGGAATTTAAATGACATGGAAAAATGGGAAAATTAGATGCACTATGGTTCTTTTTCACAGCGAATATCTTGAGATGTCATAGCAGGAAAGCAGGCGTCAATAATAACATTAACCTAAACAGCTAAATGGAATCCAGCCATAATTACTTTTATTAGTAGCACTAATACCACACTGATAAGTCCTGCATTGCAATTTAATTTGGTAAAAGTGTGTAAGTATAATTAGGAAAATGTAAACTGTTATTATTATGATATCATTATATTATTATTACTCATGCATTACTGTAAAAGCAGGATTTCACTGTTGTAGCTGGTTGCGTCAAAACATTATTGTAATGACGGTTTAATCCGCTGATTATTTTCTCCATTAAATGATGATCCATTAAAATTAAAAATGAATAATTAGAAATGACCCATTCATACTTAATTATCTAGTTAATAATAGTTATTTTTCTGTGTTATTTCTTTAATAAGGACTCAGTATTAGTTTTTGTTCATTTTCAAGCAGTCATTGTAGCAGCTATTTGTGGTAATAGTCTCGTAATATGATGAATACATGTATTATTAATGTGACGGTTCTTTTTATAATAACTTTAATGAAAGCACACACACACACGCGCACACGTGTCCTGACCCGGAAGTGTTTCTCTTTCACTACCGAGGTCGTAATGGCGGCCCGCTGCGTGTGAATGGGGTCGAAACCGAAACGGGAGCCGGCTCGAACATGTACAAAGCGCCATGTGGCAGACTGTCAGGTAACAACGAGGGCACGCGCGTGCTGTCGCTTCGCATTCGTGATTTCATATATATTTGTGTATTTGTTATTAAACACGCGCTCGCTGAAAACAGCCTGCGGAGCTACGGCTGCTATCTTTAGCGTTTGGCACCGGGCTGGCGGTGACCTTAGAGGGAAGTCACCGGGCGCGAGCTCGCGACCGACCGTGTTTCATAACAACAACAACAACAACAACGTTTTGCTGTTTAAATTGTAACTGTGTGTGTGTGTGTGTGTGTTGTGTGTGTTATCAAGCAACGTGAAACGCTCGCGCATATTGCGATGCTGCTATAACTGTTACGTCACCAACCCTCACCATGAGGATGTGTTATTAACGTGACGTCACACAACCTTATGGGAAGAGGAAGATGTATTAATCTAGTGTGTCATCGTTGGTCGTTACATGACCGTCACAGGCTGAGTTTAAAGGACAGCAGTCTGTTGTTGTTGTTGTTGTTGTTAGCATGCTTTTTGTTTGGGGAGGGCAGGTGTTACCTGCACTTTTAAGTGTTTCGCTCATGCTCGAGTTGTGTGCATACAACATTGCTTGTGTTGCATGTTTTATGATTTGTGTTATTTAAAAAAAAAAAAATGTCCCATCCAAGTTTTTCTTGTTCGTTTTCATCACACTCTTTACACACACACTTTATTTCTTCATACCAAAAACTAAAATGCACTACAAGGACACCAAGACGCAGGTATAATCATCGCAGTTCAAAAGTCACTGGTAGTTACATTTGATTACATTTGTACACAGCATGGCCGGTGGGAACATTGCTAGTCACACTCCTATGACTTCCATCCTTAAAGCATCATTAAACGCCACCTGAATCTTTTTAATTTGTGCTTTAGTACAACTGCAGCACACGTGGGCTGTATGGAGTACAGTAGCCTTTAAATACGTCCGTTTTTAACATCATCTGTATGGGAAATTGACATGGCAGCATATTGGCTTCATCACTTGAGGTCATTCTTGACGATGTGACCCAAACATAGAATGAATCGGAACCCGTCTGTATTTGTTTTAATCAGTAAAACTTGTGCGTTTTTATTTATTTCTTGTAGGTTTGATTGGTGTCAGCGTGAAGCAGACACTAGTTCAAAATGCCCCTCAGTGGAAGCAGACTGCTCGCAGCCTTATTCAGCTGCACAAAAGAGATCCATCAAGCTGGCTGACGTACCAGCGCCTCAACTTCCTGAAACGCCAGGTGCGTTAAAAAAAATAATATATTGTGTTGCTTGTTATCAAACCATACCTTTTTTTTTAAAATAGTGTACATTATCCAGTAACTCACTCTCTGCACCCGTTTTCCTCTCAGTATGTAGCAAAGAACAGCAGCGAGCTTCTCCAACGCGCCGTCCCGAAACCGGCTCCATCCCTGACCACCGTGGACGAGAGAGACGACGATGGCGTCGAAAGACAAGTGCAGAGGATACCGACTATAGATCCCGTGGTCACAGATACTGACCCCCGGTCAGAGGACGTCACCGGTGAAGCACCGCCCGGTACAGCCACCTCGGAGCCCGACGCGGACGACGCGGCGGCCCGGAGAGATTCCGCGTCGCCGGACGAGACTCCGCACGTCCACGTGGAGACGGACGAGGCGAGGGACGCCCGTCTGGACCGACAGTGGAAGCTGCTGAAGGTCGATGTGGCCGACCTGCCGGACATCTATGCCAAGCTCGCAAAAATCAAACTCACAGGTGAAGTGCACAACACGTCTTTTTTTCTCCACCTTTTTTATTATGAACTACTTTCATATGGAAATTGATGCATGCAAAGAATTAAGTGAAATACATTCGAGGGAAGTGATGGCCTCATGATGAGTCGCATAGTATTATAGATGTCATGTGTTTATAGTCATTTGTGTGGCCTTCCTTCACTCGACTCTCCTCCTGTTTTATATTGAATCATTCTTCTACAGTGTTCTTCACCTGTTACTTTAAGAAGTAAATGCTTAAAAAAACTTTCTAGCTCCTGTTTTAATTTGGTACATTATTCTCCATTTTTTTTCCCAGCTCTGGTGGTTACGAGTGCAGCAGCCGGCTTCGCAATGGCTCCGGTGCCCTTTGACCCCCTCATCTTCTTCGTGGCCTCCCTGGGAACGTGCCTCGCCTCTTGCACTGCCAATTCCATCAACCAGGTCAGTTATCCCCAGAAAGCGGTCAAACCAGGCCATGCATGTCGGTATCTAAGAGATGGTGTTTAGTTTTTTTGTTGTTCTTTTTGCACACCACAGCACAAAACCTCTGAAAGTTAAACTCTAGCTTCACAAAGATGGCAGTTGGCTGCGGGATTGTACAAGTGTACCTAACAAACTGGTAACTGGTGTGAAGTGAAATATCGACTAGAGGTGATAGAGCGCTGCAGTACTAACAACCAGGAAGTGTCCCCTTGACTCAAAGTGGGGTTTGGGTTCGATGCCTGAAGTAACGTCTGTGGTTAACACAAACTTAAGAGAGTGTCGTGTTTTGTTTCACAACATAAAATACTTTAAAAACCCCACTTGAGACTTTTGAAGCTTTTTACGTGTCCAAAAAATAGGATGCAAATTTGTGTTTTTAATTTTTAAAGATCCTCTTGCCGAACAAAACATGCAAGTGCCATAAAAGTTTTGTTTTTGCCCCGTCGTTTATATATCCTGCTTGTTGGGGAAACCATGGCAACGCAAACTTCCTGGTCGGCTCACAACAAAACGCATAGCTCGCGTAAGTGTTTAAAGAATAGCGTCAAGTAGTACAGATGTTTCTGGTCTTTTTAATCTGTTCATTATTTTAAGTACCGATTTCCTTTGGTCTGATAATGTGGGACACATTCTTTGTGTTATACAAACATGCACGTGCTCGTCGACACACACTCGTGCGCGGTTTTCCTTTTGGTGACGTCTGTGTTCTTAAAAACAGGCTGAACGAACCCGCTCATCCCCTTGGTCGACCCACTCTACATTCCTCTTTGTCTGCGCGCCTCAAAGATGCATTGAGCTGACTGTAAATGCTATTATTATTATTATTATTATTATTTACCAGCTGAAAGCTTCTTTTCCGAAGCTATGAACACAAGTAGGGCCTCCCACTGGCGTCCGGTGTTGACGTTGTACATAGGCATTTGCTCGCTGACTCAAGAATATTGGTACAATGGGTGACCTCTCCCTCAGCCCCGCGCTGAACTCTTGCTTAGTCGCGTCTTTGGCTTGTAATTTGGCAACGGCCTTGATTACACTGCAGGTTCCTGCCCTCTGGGCCGACCTCCCTCCTTACCTCTTTACCTCCTTCCCTCAGCGGCAACGTTCCAACATTGTTTTCCAACGATAATGAAGTGACTCACCGAGTCAAACAAAACAAAAGGTCATCTTGGAACGCGCGTCCCCCGAAAATAGGCACAGTCTTGTGCGTCACCTCGAGGATCTGTTGACGCCGTTCAGTTTCTGAAGGTCAGGTCTGAATAGTGTCAATCAGTCCAAGGCTGAGGTTAGTATTGCATTGTCTCTGAGCAAGAGACGCACTCCGCCTCGCGCTGAGCAGGTGTGCAAACACCCTTCAGGTATTTACACAATGTCTCCCCGTCTCTCCTCGTGCTGCTCGGAGAAGCCGAGACTCGAGACTCCCAAGACGTTCAGAGCGCTGAGTGATGCCACCGTCTGTACCCTGGGTGTCCCTTTTTATCTGTGGGCCCGCCCTCGCATCACCGCTGTCAGTCTTCATTTTCACCACTAACTCAGCCCAAGGATACGACATGGCTTCATATTTCACTGAAACAATGTTATTTGCCTTTCAGTGCCTCTCTCTCTCTCTCTCTCTCTGAAGGTGATGCACGGGAAACGGTGAATTTTCAGAGCAGATGTAGCTAGTTGCAAATTAGATAAGTGTGTGTGTGTGTTGAAACCGGCAGGAAATACTTACAGTCAGGGCATCGATCACATTTTGGAAATGATGGAAAAGTTGATCTTTTCCGGCCCTTTTACGAGAAGCAGGTCAATTTATTAATTTTTTTCCCTTAATTTAAAATGACAGGAGAACTTTGAATAATATGACTTCCAACCTTTTTGGTGCCACTTTTCAAGTTCTATTCTAATATATAAATATATATATTCATCTGATTTGTAAGCGTTTCATTTTGCATTAAATCAGACTAGACTGTGTAGAAAATTCAAACCTAATTATTTGATTGTATAACAAGATTGTGTGTATCTATTTTTTGTTTGTGTGGCCTTCAGCTGGTATGTGAGCCCCCTCCTTCTCTCTGGGGACATGTTGCGTCTCATCGTAGTCTTGATTGGCAAGAATTGGCAAGGGCACGTTTTTCATTTAAAAGGTTTAAAAGGATAAACATCATTAGGAACGTAAAGCTATTTGAAGTTGGTAGGTGTCCCCGTCTCGCTCTGCTCGTCTGGTATGGAGAGCAAACGCCTCGCCGCATACTTTTCTCTCACAGTCGCTGTCGCTTTGTTTGTAGAAGGTCATTTTCCTCCGTCTAATTACACACACAGAGAGGCACAGGGGATGTCATGTGTGACATGTAATTGCTCACTGCGGCGGCACTCTGGACTCACGCACTCTTGTCGGCTTTCAAAGACACGCCTTCACCTGTGTGTGTGTGTGTGTGTGTGTGTGTGTGTGTGTGTGTGTGTGTGTGTGTGTGTGTGTGTGTGTGTGTGTGTGTGTGTGTGTGTGTGTGTGTGTGTGTGTGTGTGTGTGTGTGTGTGTGTGTGTGTGTGTGTGTGTGTGTGTGTGTGTGTGTGTGTGTGTGTGTGTGTGTGTGTGTGTGTGTGTGTGTGTGTGTGTGTGTGTGTGTGTGTGTGTGTGTGTGTGTGTGTGTGATCCATCTCAACACTTTGGTCAACCATTTGTTCTTCATAATCCCCCAAAAGAAAAACATCCGACCCTCAGATCTGCTGCCAGGTTGTTGTTGTTTTTTTTTCTTCTTTCTCTCCCTATATTTTGCACTTCCTTTCATCTTTGAAAAAAAAAAAAAAAAAACGTGGCTTCTTCATTAGCGTCTTTTTATATGTGATCAAAAGCTAGATGCACAATTATTTTAATGTGTAAAAATCAAACCAAAGCATCGACAAACAAATCAAAGCCGAGAAAGACACTCGCGAAGGACCCCTTCCTATGGATTCAGCTCGGCCCCTAATCCCTTTTTAATGCTCGGCCTCCAAGGAGACAGAGGAGTGTGCAAGTATGCGACCGCACAACCGTTGAATTACGTTGAGGGAAGGGAGGGGGAAATGCCTTGAGGGGGAGAACAAAACCATTTTGCTCTTGGAAGTGGCAGTTGGACCTTCAGTGGAGCTGTCAAAAGCCAAGGCTGCTCTTTGTCCCGTTGGGAAGTGCAGAAATGTTGTGGTTTTCCTTTTTTAAAAAGAAAATGTGACTCTATTTAGGAGACTGACGGAAGGGTGTAAGCACTCGCAGTCACGTAACAATGGCATTTCACCCTCTCGAGTTTCACCACAGTCAAAAAGACCTCGTGCTGTCACGTCTCGTCTCACAATCGTGGAGGAGACGGTCGACTCCCAACAGCAACGAGATGTCATTATTTGAGCTCCCGGTTCGCTTGGCAATTATCAACCGTTCTCAAAAGCACGGCGTCGGAGGGGGGGTGGGGCTGCGGAGACCGCCGTGAAAGAAGCCCCCCCCCCCCCCCGCGCTGCATGTAGGTGTTCGCCGTGAACCTGGTTCCTGAAAGTGTGGTGCCGGGCTGGTCGTTCGGGGCCCCCGTGGCCCCCGCCTCAAAGGTGTTCAAGCCGTCATCACCTTCCGGTCGCCCCACCGCTTCAAGCTAATTGGATAATTGGGTCAGGCGAGAGTTTTCAAGCCGGAGCCCCAAAAGGCCCCTGGGAAGTCTTGAGGTTCCCCAGCAGTGTAAACAAGACCCCGATACGGCCTCTTACTGTCAAACAAGTGCCGCCTCGGCTATTTTGACAGCGTGTTTTAAAAAAAAAAAAAAATGTTTTGATGTAAATTCAAGCCGGCTCGCTCTGCGGCTGCCCGGTGTCATCTCTGCTTTCGGGGGCCACGACAGTTTCTTTTGTGTCTTGTGTGTGTGTCTCTCCTGCGGTGAGCCGTCTGAGGCTGGCACGCATAAGCAAGCAGCCCCCCCCCCCCCCTCCATAGCCCCTCCACTCCCCACCGCCGCTTGGAGCTACGCCCTCCTCCCTCGTCCTGTGCAGGCATGCATTATTTACCCCTCCTGCGTGCCTCCTCCGGCGCACATCTTGGTCAGCGCCTCAGTGTTTGGGTAAACGTGACTGAGCTCACACACAGGCAGCCATCAACACGTTCAGAAAACGGGTTGGATTTTATTCACCTTTCTTTAAAAGATGCACCTCCTTTAAAAAAAAAAAGAGAAACTCTTAAGATTGAACCAAAGTAACCTTTTTGAAAAAAAAAGAAAGAAAAACTTTAAATTATTTCTGAAGCTTTTAATCGGCAGAACAATGCAAATTAATTCAAATTGATTGCATTCTGATGTTGTTTTTGATCTTAACACACACAACGTGGAAGCTCACGCTTTCATCCTTTAAAAAAAAAAAAAAAAAAAGGGAATCTAATGTACGACTTCAAGCACATTATTTGAAATGAAAGACTGATTATGAAGCTTAAACGTTGGCTGTCTGCATTAATTTGAGGCTGTTTACATCCTCGTCGCACGAACAATGCATCCCTTTTTCTACACTGGCCATCCTCCATTGTTAGTGGTCGCAAAGCAACCAAAACATGTCAACGTGAACTAAAAACAAAGTCGTCTCTTTAAATGAGTGTGATGCCGTACTTTTTTGTTTGTTTGTTGGAAATGAGCCAAGAATGAAGAATAGGTAAAAGGTGCATTGTGGGTGTTTTTTTTTATCTCTCACTATGTTCATCATCGGTGTCGCTTCTTAATTTTGCTCTCAAAAGTGCACAAAATTCAAAAATCAAACCGCTCTCAACGGTGTAAAGAGAGCCTTCATTTACAGTAAGTAATAATAAATATATATATATATATATTTTTTTTAAATCACATTTTTGTGAGGTTTTAATAAATGCACGATTGTTTCCAAAAGTCAGTAAGTAATCGTGTAAAGAATCTAAATATTGACCAAAATAATTGTGATTATGATTTTTGCCTACTAGATGGTCATGTCAACTCAAAGAGAAGCATGTTGGGTAGATTGTTCAGGCACAAGCTGTTTTAGTTGATGTTGATTTTGTATTAAGATTCAAAGTGTTATAGACTTTATTTAGGTACAGACTCATGCCGAGATGTTTCTCATTGTAGTTTTCAGCCACCTCCCCGTAACGCGGAGAGCTCTTGAGAGCAGTTGTAACGAGACCTCACAGCCGTCCATCGCTCCCTTCAAAAGAAAATGAAACCCTTCCACCGCCTGCTCCCCGCTGAGAAGCAGCACCAGAAGATCTGCTTTCAAACGGGGGGGGGGGGGGGTGTCCCGGTACTGAACGGGGTACTGTATTTCATAACGGTCCTGCTGGCTACGAGCCGTATTTGAGTGTTTTGTCTGTCAGAGGATTATATATATATATATATATATATATATATATATATATATATATATATATATATATATTTTTTATAAAGGTCAACCGCATCAGAGGTTTTGGCCAAATGGGGCGATTTATAAAAAATAAAAAGATAATTCCCTGGTGCAGATGCTGCTCTGAAGAGCTTGTTTTCCAACAGCTTAGTTAAAACAAAAAGGGCACGCCGACCTTTGACATCGCTGGTTTTTGAGCTTTTTGTTTTCACGATCTTGCCTGGGAGAAGGAATGGAAATTCCCTTTTTTAATTTTTTTTAATTGCCCAGCGAGATGGGGCTCACTCGATGGGTGTCTCTGGATTTGAAATGAATATTTAACGAAGGCCGCCCTGTTAAATAGTTAATTTCTTTTAAAGGCTTTTGTCTTTTATCGGGCCACCGGGGTACAAATGGATCTCTTTCAGGAGAGACAGATGCTTTGCTCTGATAAAGTCACGGAGGGTAAATCCACCTATTATACGCCCCCGGGATCCGGCCTGAGGGAGCGAGTGCTGTTGCCAGGGTTAGGCGGGCACGGGTACTAACACGATACGCAGGTTTCCACTTGTTTCTTTTATGTCCCTCTCTTTTTAAGAAGAATTTAGCATCAATTTGCAGTTGAACTGTAGCTTTTTTTATTTATTCATAATCACTTTAATGTGTTGAGTTTGGCCAGGTCTGTGCTTTACACTGGGATAATGCATTGAGACCCCCGGTGCCAACGTGGCACTGGTGAAGTCCTGGTTCTGATTATACATGTTGAATCCAGTTGGAAGAGTCTTTGATGCAGCTATTGCCGTTGTCCGTGTGCATTTGGTGCATTTGGATCACGGTGGAGGGATGGAAACATCTAAAGGTGCCGGATGAAGTCGCTAGAGGAGCTGGCCGTGGAGCTCGAGGCGATAAAAGAGCGTTGGCAGGCTAATAAAGTACTTTTAAGGGTGTCGATTTCTTTATTTTATTTTATTCAGCGCCACAGCTTTTCGAATAGCGGCTCATGCGGTCGACACAACCGGGCTCATCGCATTGAATGACTCCCAACAGAAGGAATTTATCGAAATATTTGTATCTTGTCCGTTTTTAATCGCTTCTCACGCCAAAAAAACATTTTTTTTTTTTTTTAAATATCAAATGATACAAGATGTAATGCATTAAAACCCAAAGCTCTCTGTTTATAGACTCCAATCATTTTCACCATAGTGTTACTTTTATAAGGCAAACATTAAGATGACTAATAGCAGTAATATACTATATTCAAATTGGTGGCTGTATACTTCTGAAATGATGCATTAACCACAGCTGGTGTATAAACACCAGCTGTGGTTATAAATGTTTTTTTAATTTTACTCCAGGCAAATGATGGTGACCCTTGACCTCAATAATCCCTTTCTGTGGATACATGAGCTAAACCTAGCTGCAGTCTTAATGGTTGGTTTTGTGTGTTAGAGGGTTTCCTACAACATGTTATGCAAGAATTATATATATATATATATATATATATATATATATATATATATATATACACACATGATTTCTCACCAGTATACTCTCAGGCGGGGTGTCCTGACATCAAAGAGGTGAACGCGTCTTCTCATCGCCGTTGTAAACAACATGTCGTCATCTTCTTTTTTTTTTTTTTTTTTTAAGATCACACTTTACGACTCGCACGCAAGCTTTTCAACGCCGCGGCTTGTTTGAGCAAACACACCTCGCCACAACGGAGTAGCCGTCTACCCCCGAGGGGATGAACATGACTGACTGATGGGGCAGGTGTGTGGTGGGGTGGGGTGGGGGGGGGACGCCGCCGCGCACACGCACACGCCATTTAGACTCGAGTCAGCGGCCCACCCGCCCACCGCGGCGCTGAACCTTTCTACACCTCGCGCTGCACTTGGCAACGGCTGACCTCCCGAAGGCCAAGCTGAGTAAATGTTGTTGCACCAACCGAGACATGCGATGCTCTGTTCTCTCTTTTCTTGTCCGTTCTTGTGGAAGTAGTCTCTGCAGGTTGAAAGTAGAGTCTGCCGGTTCCACAGGTGAGGATCATATCGTACAGAATGTGTGTGTTTTTTTTTTTTTAAGATCAACTGGCGCTACTGAAAGTATTGGTGCTCAATTTTTGAGTTTCCCTCTGAAACGCATTGCGGTGCGTCGGCACGTCGGGGTCGGGGTCGGGGTCTAAGAGGACGAAACCCTTTCTTCTGGCGCTCGCTCCACGGCGAAGCTTGTTGCAGGGGGAGGGATGGCGGGTTGGGCTGAAGATGCACTGGTTTTAAAAAAATAAAAATAAAATAGGGTGCCGCTCTGCTTTTCATAAACCGCTTTGCTCTGCTGAACATCGGCAGACGGAGGCCGGAGGATCGCGTGCTCCTATTCAGCAGACGTATAATCACGAGACGTAGACCGAATGTTTTTGGTTTAGTTGAGCGGCTTCAAAATTACCCGATATGACATAAAGAAAGTGACGGTAATAAGAGCAAGAAAGGGAGGAAAAGCAATGACTTTGCAGCGATGCAGAATGTCTTCTGTGACGCTAATGGCAGTCAGATGAATGCACTCGGGTTGTTTTTTTTTGTGCGCGTGGCATTGCATTAAAATTCCTGCCGAGCTGAAACGTGATAAGTTATTTAGATTATTGTTGTTGGGCCTTCTTCGGTGGAGTTGCTGGAGAGATGATCGTAAACAAAATAGATACGATAGCGGCTTCTAAGCCCACTGACAGCCGCGCACTTTAATTTTAATGTTTGAGAATTAAAATATAAAAAAGAAAGTGGTGTGTAATTAGTGCATCACCCTTCTGTGTTTTGTGTACAGTTAACCATCCTCTGCCCCTATAAACTCCAGTGTACCCTCCTCTAACTGAAGGTAACTCAAGCCAGAGGCAAGCAGGAACACTCTTTGTAGCGCTGAGGTCCGTGGATAATTAACAAAAGCAGCCCTGTTTACAGCGAGCCAAACGCCGAATGCTAATTTGATTCAAACGAAAAAGCTTTTAGGGCGACGGCATCGATGCCCGAAAACAAAATGGTTACCGACATGCAACACGGCTCCCCCCCCCCCCCCCCCCCCCCCCCCCCCCCCCTAAGCCGTGGGCGTGTCTCGGACTCAAAATGTTGTTTTAAAAGTCAATCTTTTCTCTCTTTTTTTTTTTTTTTTTAAAGCCCATTTGTCTGTACAGTATGACTTTCTTTTCTTTGTAAAACTTATTTAACTCTCTAAGGGCACATGTGGGGTTACATTAAAATGAGCTGGAACAGCCATGTGTTTTCTTAAAGCTCGCTTCTGGCACTTAGATAAACCCAGATGATCCTTTTTGAGCTCAGCTGGTTGTGTTCATGTTGGCAAATTGATACTAAAAGGGGGAATGTTGCCATTTTAGTTTTATTTGCCACATCTTTGACTGATTTTTAAATAATTCCCCCCCTCCCCTCCCCCTTCACTATGGATTAATAAGGCCGGGTCAGATTTGGTCGCGAGTGAGGGTAAAGAAACCATGTACATTCGTTTGAGTTGAGAGTAACACTTTGCTTCTCAAACAAAACAATAGAATATGTGTGCCTTTTTTTTTTTAATATATATAAAAATTCGCTGTCAATTCTCACCTGCTTTAAGAAGCAATTCCATAAAAATACCTGGATAATTCAGTCGTTGGAGGATGACTATCATTCAGGCTGAAGTTCCTGAATCTTTAAGTGCCACCCAAGTCCTCTAGCACGTGAGCACGCTGCTAGAGGGGATATTTAGCACATCTTTTAAAGCTTTTCTCTTATATACTCTCACTTAACATTTACTGTGCTCTATGGATCGACACACTCTGCTGCTGAGGCATCGATAGCATTCAAGTCCACGAAGACACCTTCTCTTACATGCACACATCTGCAGTAGAGTGCCTCCTTCTGTAACTCCTGTTATCCACCCTTAAACACACACAGGGCGGAGGTGCGTTTCACTGTGTGTGTGTGTGTGTGTGTGTGTGTGTGTTACGGGTGCAGCTCAGCTGATCAGATAAAAGCCAAATGCCCTGCCTGGACATTTTAATTCTGTTTCATTAAAACTGGCTCGAAGCATCGAACGTGTCGGACATGAGGCTGTGAAAAGCCGGTTGTCCCCATTGTCCACGGACCAAACATCAGGAGCTCTGTCCAGTGTTTTCAATGTCGGCCTATATTATGTTTAGGAGGCTAGAAGAATGTTGTGCTCTTGTTTGCTTTTCAGCTGAATAGATGTATAAAACAAGGCGATGACACGTTGTGCCTACCAATCGGCTCCTGGAACATTCCCCCCCCCCCCCGTTTTTTTTTTTTTTTTTGTGGACCACAAAAGGTTTAGGAAGTCTGCCTTTTGCATTGCTCCGGTTCTGTCAGCGTGTCACCTGCTCTCTGCGAGCCACTCCTGCCTCACCTGGAGACTCATCCTGCTGAGTGGGGCGTGGACCTTTTTGTCTTGTCTGTCTCCGTGTCCCAGGAGGCAACTACGGGGTAGTTAAAAGGCTCCTGAGCTGTGTGATGACACGGCTAACTGTTGATTACCAAGACAGACCAAAGTGTGTGTGTGTGTGTGTGTGTGTGTCTAGGTGTGTCTCCAACCGTACCGATCCCTGTCTGCTCTTTAATGTGTTTTTACGGCTAACCCCTGCCATCACATGGGGATTGTACATTTACTGCACACCACTACTTCACCCCTCTGTGTTTTTCTCTCTCACCTGTAAGCTAAAAGAAAACAAACAAAAGTGACGTGTCTGCGGTGTTGTTTTCCTACATTACCCAAAGTTTAATTAGTCCTCCGTATTTGCCACGTGTTAGAGGAGACCTTTTTTTTTTTTTTTTTTTAATAATAACTCCATTCAGCGAGGGCTCGCGTAACACTCGTCCTCCGTGGCATTGTCTGCCTGCCCACGGGGGCGTCGCGCACAACACAACATCCACAAACACGCACACACACACACACACACACACACAAAAAACAAGACCTTGAAACGCGACACGCGTCTCGCTCTGAATGCCGTTAACGTCACCGCACAGTCGTTTATTCAGGTAGCCGTTCATCCTCCTCCAACGCAGCTGTAATCAGTTTGGAGGATGTTACGAGCGCCTGCTCACCGCACGTGTGTGTGTGTGTGTACATGTGTTTATTTGAAAGTCTTTGTTTCAGTTGCCCAGATCCTGGGGATTAAACGTTTCCGCTGTCTTCTGCTCTTCCTCTCCGCCTGCAGAGCTTCTTATCCGTACGCTGCTCTCACAGTAATTTTTGATGGCGGTGATGTGTCTTTTGTTTTTAAGACTACGTTAGATGCTTTTTTTTTTTTTTTTACAGGAAATGGATCATGTCCACTTGGCGCTGTACACCAACTATCTGTCTTTTGTTTTTAAGACCACTTTAGATGCCTTTTTAACAGGAAATGGATCCTTTTAACTGGAGTTTACAGCAGATGGCAGCGGGCAAGTGAAATGCCACCTCGGGCTTTTAAGTCCCTTCGTCGATGTTATGACAATTTAGTCTTTGTTGATAACCGCTCACTAATAAGTTGGCGGTGGCAGTGGAGGAGGACGGATCCCCCCCCACACACACACACACACCCCACACACACACACGCACACACACACACACCCCACACACCCCCAAAAACGAGATGGAAAAACTCGTGGATAAATTATTTACTCCTGCTGCTTTTTTGCCACTGTTTACCGTCTGTGCCCCTTTTGCGTTGAGCGTACCAGAAAATGTTGCAGCTCCATATAAACAAACGTGAAAATATAAAGAAATACATTTAAAAAAAGAGGTTGGCACACTGATCTTAAACTGAGTTTATAGGCTGGAAACCACAGCTCTTTGTAGTTTATAAAAAGAGCTGTGGTGGGATGGCTTTTATTTTGTTGTTATTTAATGGCTGAGGACAAAGAACCCCCCCTCCCCCACACACACACACACACACACACACACACACACACACTCCCCCTTTGCTTTATTGAGGCCAGTTCAAAGCACAATATTGATGTCAACAATATGCTCTCTTTTGTCTTTTTCCTTTTTTGGGTCAGTCGGCAACCTCCGGGTCTAAAAAGTGACGCAGTGCCGACATCTTGCATTCAGATTGTAGGAAAGTGTAGAAAACTAACTTCTACTACTTCTCGCTCGATTTTATTATTCAACGTTGTAAACATGAGTTTTACGCGTCCGTAGGATGTGATTGAGTTTGTTAGCGGTTTCAACTTCAGCGGCGCGATGGAAGAGACAAAGACATATTTTGTTATGGAGAGAATACGACAATCTTTCCCGTCCTCCCCATGGCCGTGTCCCTGAACTGAGGTGTGTGTGTGTGTGTGTGTGTGTGTGTGTGTGTGTGTGTGTGTGTGTGTGTGTGTGTGTGTGTGTGTGTGTGTGTGTGTGTGTGTGTGTGTGTGTGTGTGTGTGTGTGTGTGTGTGTGTGTGTGTGTGTGTGTGTGTGTGTGTGTGTGTGTGTGTGTGTGTGTGTGTGTGTGTGTGTGTGTGTGTGTGTGTGTGTGTGTGTGTGTGTGTGTGTGTGTGTGTGTGTGTGTGTGTGTTATCAGGAGTCTTGTTTACAGAATATGCTGGCGAGGAGAAAGGAAGGGAGAACAAAGATACTGATTGAACAATGTGACGTCTGTGTCAATGTGTCCTCAGTTTGTTGGACGATGTTTTCAGAAACAAGCTCACCTGGGGGGGGGGGGGGGGGGGGGGGGGGGGGGAACTTTGCCAGAGATGTACAATAAGATAACAGTTTGTTTTAGTTTACCTTTTTTTTATTTATTTTTTTAAACCAGAAATACCTGCATCTTTTGCCATGTCATACGCAGACATCGTTGTAAATCCTTTCAATTTAAATGAAAATCAACAATTGGGCTGCTTCGGGGGGGTCACCGACGCAAAATACGACTCTGCCGGAGGTGCTGATGGCTGCTGTCATGTTGGAGAGAACACTGAGGGCCTTCATGGGCGTCCGCACCTTCTCGCTTCTAATTTCCAAAATGAGGACGGAGGAAGAGGGGAAGAGATCGTCGGTACCGGCCGTATCGGAGCGATATTAAAAGTCAACGCACACACACACACACTCGCAGATTCACACCCATTCCTGTCTCCCTGTGGTCGGGAACACAGCTGCAGGAAAGAAAAAGAAGAAAAAATATCTAAACAGTCACATTCTCTCAAACATACACACGGCCTCGTTCTTTTTTTTTTTCCAACTGCACCCAAACTGTTGAGAGCCTTTCAAACTGCGGGTCGTGTCAGTCACACCCTCAGATATTTGCAAATGCCCACCGATGGCGGAAAGCACTGTTTATTTCCCTTTTTTAAACAAGCGACCACACGCACACACACACACTTACACACACACACAGCCTCGTTCTATGTATCGGCCTTTTCACTGATATGTGTTCCCACAGTATGCGACACTGAAAAGAAAGCAAGTCGTGTGTGTGTGTGTGTGTGTGTGTGTGTGTGTGTGTGTGTGTGTGTGTGTGTGTGTGTGTGTGTGTGTGTGTGTGTGTGTGTGTGTGTGTGTGTGTGTGTGTGTGTGTGTGTGTGTGTGTGTGTGTGTGTGTGTGTGTGTGTGTGTGTGTGTGTGTGTGTGTGTGTGTGTGTGTGTAAAGTTGACTGCAATCAGGAACCGGAGTGAGAGGCCCTCATTAGGGAGAACTTATCGGGCTCAGACTCGAGATACGGCTCCAACAAAGGAATCCGTCTCGCTTGCACAGGCGACGTGTTTACAGTAGAGGGGGGAGAAAAAAAAATAAAAAATGCACCCAGCCGGCCAGCGCGGCCCGGTGTCTAGTCCGGTGGCAAAAGACAACGCTTAATACTAATGAAGATTAACATTTGAAAGTCACTGAAGGAGTCTGGGCTCCAGAAGATGCTATCGCGTGGAGCGTTCTTGTGGCGTGACGCGTGTTTTTTGGACAACTTTATGAATTAAGGCCTGAGGTCATAAGTGGTAGTTGCTCTTACTGTGACTTTTAAACAAACATTCCCTGTAATGAAAAATCTATAGGGAGGGTTCGTAACCCGAGCCCTCCCTCGCACTAGGAGGCACTGTGGCCCGGTCGCGCCGCAGCCTCGCTGATGAAAATATGGCGATACGATCCGACACCCGAAGGCGTCTCTTTTCTAAAAAAAAAAAAAACATGTTCCCCCAGGCCTCCCCTGCGTTCTCCGGGCCGAGGTGGTCGGAGACGCCAAACGGGAATAGACAACATTGATATGTCTTCTTTTTAGATGGAGAAAAAAGTTTTTTTTTTTTTTTTTTTGGAGGCAAAGCAGCAGCTGTCAAAGCTTTCCTTTTGATCAGATGAGTTGAAGGAAATCGGCGTGCAAGAATAATCCTCCTCTTTTATTAATAGCGTGAGAGTACCGCGCGCAGAAAGCTTCTTCACAGATCCGGGGCCCCCGATCTCCGCGGGCAACGTGGCTCCGCTCGGCGTTAATTAACATAAGGACCGTTTAGGGCTCCGCTGTCCCACACAGAGGTGAAGGGGGAGGGGAGGGGGGGGGAGACTTGGGCCAGTAGTGCAGAACCAAGAGAGAGAGAGCCGGGTGTCTAGAAGCATGTTATTGTGTTTAGGAGCACAGGTAGTTTGGACTCGGCTGCTTAGGAAAAGCTTGAGGCAAAACCGCATGAATCACTGCAGACATTAGTTGATTAGTCTAATCTGTCTGTATCTTTTTTCCATGCTGCATGACTTTAATAATAAGTCTGATAAACGCATCTCGGGAACACAAGATTTAAAGTGGTGCTTTGTGGAAAAACTCCCGTTAACGTTTGTCCCCTGTCGTTCTGTGTTGAATTAAATCAATTAGAAGGATTGACTGCTTCTTTTGGTCGGGCCCTGTTCTTATTATTCTTCTCATCACACCAGCGCATCCCTCCGCTCACTTCATCGCATCAAAGGATCCGAGGAACCCCGGAAACATCTGCCGGCTGTCCGTGCGAACACCGACACGCCTCCGACCGCACATCGTGTCGCCTAAATATTGCTGACGGGGGAAACGACGTGACGGAGACGTCCTCCTCCCGCGCTCCTTTTTCTAAACACCGTTTCTAGTTTCCGTACGACTCCCTCGAGGTGTTTCTGTATTCGATTACAATCCATCCCCGAGTCGCCGGATCCGTGTCGTGGCACCACGTCTCTGCTGGTGTGGCATTTATACCGGTTGTAAAGCACCGCCCACACGTCCCTAATTACGGCGCGCTCGAGCCTCCCCCATCTTTAACTTCCATCTTCTTCCCTGCTTTTTAAAGTGCACCTTCCTGCGTCGTCATTCTCTCATTCGCCCCCTTTTCACGTCTTCTATATTTCTCCGGTCTTTATTTCTCGTTGCATAACTCCACCATGACACTCGTGCAGGTTTAACAAGGCGCCTTGGAGGCGTTCAGCGGGTGTAAAAATCGCAGCATTTACTCCGAGACGATTGGTTTGACTCGAGAGACATCGGAAGCCTTTCTGTGACAGAGCCACACAGTTTAAAAACAACAACAACAACAACAACACACCTTGAAATAACCTTAATCTGCCATTCCAGGTTCTTTTTTTTTAATGTTGTGACTAGTCGGGTTGCACGCCAAGTCTGTTTTTGTTCTCTCGTTTGACTTCAAAACGTTGTCAAATGAACGTCTGCCAGAGCCGTTGACTTGACTTCTGAGGAAAAGCTTAATCTATGTAAATCTGTGGCTGCTTGTTTGTCAAGTGGTTGATCAGAGACGGTTCACAGTCGCTGTTCAAGGGGGGCTTTGAGGGCTCTTGTGCTTTTTTTCAAGCAGACTTGGCTCGCGTGCTGCGGAGCACCCCCCACCCCCACCCCAACCACCCCCCCACCCTCTGCTCCCCTGTTGATGTTTGAGTCCGCCATTCAACTCCAGTGTGCAAACAGGTGACATTCTGACAAGTGATGACTTATTGTTGGGTTTCGCCCGTGCACCTGGGCTTTCCTCAGCAGAGAGAGAGAGAGAGAGAGAGAGAGAGGCACGCTGTTTAGGCCAGCTGATGTTCCTGTGAGCCAAAGCCACACAGCTGCTCGTGTGTGTGTGTGTGTGTGTGTGTGTGTGTGTGTGTGTGTGTGTGTGTGTGTGTGATGAAGTGCTCTTTAAGTAAGTTTAGCAAAAGAGCTCTTTTAAAAATGTTTTATTTGCTCTCTCGTCTGACTGAGCTTGAGTGTCAAACAGACAGGACCTTTTATTTGTTCTCAGTAGTCGTCTCTTTGAGTCTCGACCTACAGATACATTTTTGTGAGACGCTGCGAGCAGGAAAAACACATAACAGATTGCAATAAATTTACAGAAAATAATTCATAAAGAGTGATGATTTTTAATGTGAAAATGTATAGACAGGGATATCAATACATGTGTATATATATAATGTTATATATATGTATATATACATATATATATATATATATATATAGAGCCTCATTTTGAATTTGGGACTCTGCAATGAAATCTTGCATTGCCAGGTTTTCATTCTTCAATGCTTCTCCCAGCTGAACTCGTCTCTGCAGGGAATCTCGACACTGCAGGGAATCGAACCCCATCCCAGTAAAACCAGGAGTACCATTACCAGTGCCATTTGTTTTTTGAGTGGCCCCCCCCCCCCACCCCCCACCCCCCCCACCCCAATACAGGAAACCGGATCACCCGGAGTAAAACCTGCCAATTTTTTTTTAAATTTGGCTCACCCTAGGGAGGTAGCCGGATCACCCGGACTACCCCCCCCTCCCATCCCCATCCCCCCCAATGCAGGAAACCGGATCACCCGGAGTAAAACCTGTCTAATTTTTTTTTAAATTGGCTCACCCTAGGGAAGTAGCCGGATCACCCGGACTACCCCCCAAGCCCCTCCTCCCCCCCAACCTAAGTAAACAGCGAAGCAAGTTGCAAACAAGCAGAAATTGTTGACTTTCAAGTAACCTCTGAAAAACGACGCCATGAGGAAACAAGGACTGAACACCCCTCAGAAGAAGGAAATGCGGATCCTCGAGTACTTCTCTACAAAGCTGTTGTCCCTCTGCATGGAAATCCACACAAGCCAGGTAGATAATTCAAGTTGGGAAAAAACTGCTGGACTCATTAGAAATCTAAAAAATATAACTACATATAGAACTTTGTTTAGAATGCAGGAAACCGGCACATCCGGTGTACAACCTGCATAGTTCCTTTTAGATGTTTAAATCTCGATCACCCTGGAGTGATTTGTGAGATCCTCCACCTGTTGCTGAAGTGTGCCCTTCATAAGGTTCAGGGACACGACCTCTGTCTGGAGCGCATTTTTCTTTTCCATGTAGCCCTGTTCGTTGGAGACTTTTTTCTCCAGGGCCTGAAGGTTCTTCGTGAGAGTTTTGTTCTCCCTAACTAGAACAATCTTTTGTGGCTTCAGCGCTTTATAGCTCGACTTGGCAGTAATGAGAGAGTCCAGGTGATCCTTTAACCGTTGGATTGATTGAATCTTCTTTGTGTTTTCTGTCGTCAAGGAGTCAGTCTTTTCTTTCAGGACATCATACCTTCTTTTGTAGTCTTCTTGGTTGAGCAGCTTCATGATGGCCTCTGAGTGGGTCTCGAGCAAGTCGTGGTTCTCCTCCATCAGGGCTTTTTCCTCATCCTCCAGGACAGAGGAGTTGCACCGGAAATACTCTGCGATCTCCAGCTGCTCTTTGGCAGCCTGGATCCTTTCTTTCAGGACAGTATTGTCGATCTTCAAAGCTTCTGAGTGGTTCAGTCTGGCGGAGCCTACGCTCTGCCATAACTTCACCTCATCAAACTTATTCTGTTGTACCTGGAGTTCCTGTTGCAGAGCCTCATTTTTAAGTTGGTCCTCTGCAATGGAAGCTTGGATTTCCAGGTTTTCTTTCTTCAGTGCTTCTCCCAGCTGGACTTGTCTTTGCAAGTCCTGGATGAGGAGTTGCAGGGCTTGGTTTTCTTCACTGATGTCGTCCTTCTCAGCCTTTATGCGGTCGACGACCGCTTCGTCCAGAGTAAACTCTTTTTTCAGTTTACCTTCTAGGATCTTAATTTTTTCTTTGAACTCCATATTATGCTGTCGTTCAAGTGCAGCGTCTAACTTGAGCTGCTCAAAGCTATTCAGCTTCTCCTGCCTCTCCTCACATTCCTTAAGCAGATTTTCATGGTGATTGTCCATTTCGGCTTTCTCTGCTTTCGATGTGTTGAACATGTTCTGGAACAAGGCGTGGTTTTGCGTCTTGTCCATTAACACCCTTAATTGTTTTCTAAGGGCACCACATGTATTCATTCCTACCATCTTCTCGGCGTTATATTGTCTAGTTTTCTTATGAACTATCGCAATTGATTCCCAACTTTCAACCACTACCTGGCTTTTGTGGATCTGCATTTGGAGAGACTTCAGCTGTGTAGAGAGGTTCTCCAGAATCCCCATTTCCTTTTGCTGAGGAGTGCTCGGTCCTTGTTCCTGCATCGCGTCGTTTGCAAAGGATACTTTAAAGGCAACAAATTCTTCTTGTTTGTAAATTGCTTCGCTGTTTGCTTCGGTTGTTGTGTAAAATGCACGCTGTGATTTCAACATAAACACTGAACAGATTTGAGTCGTTATTGTGAGATAAAGAAACAAAAAGTTGAGAGAAATATGCAGAAAAGAAAGTACCTTCAGTAAGTGAGCCCTATATATAGATTTCTCAGAGCAGATCAAAGGCACTATGAATCCAGTGATGTCATAGAGTGATGTCATAGAGTGTTGTCATAGAGTGATGTCATAGAGTTCCAAAAGCAGAATCTCTGGCTCAGAGTCCCTGCCTCTCTGGAAAGGAACTGCATTGTGGGTAATGTAGGCATGGAAGAGAACTCTAAATCAAGACAGAGATGTGTCAAAGAAGAGGTCTGTTTCTTTAAGAGAAATATTGGGGCTGAATATCTCCAAGTTTGGTTATGAATGTAATTTTACTTTATTAAAAGCTACATTATATGGGGGCACCATGTCAATTAACTTAGCCAGGAGGAAGAGTTAATGTGTAATTATGCAATTTAAAGATGCCATAAATCATTTATTTAAATTGTGTTAAAAATAGGTTCTAAATCCAATTATAGTTTAAAATCTATCTGGATTCATCAGTAAATAATATAAATATATTTTAAATAACTAAAATTAAAAAAAAATATTTATATTTAATAACATTTGTTCTTTGACCATTTAAAGGCGCTGAACTTTTGCAAACTCCTCCATTAGGTTTTAATTAGATCATCTTCAAATTCCAAGAATGAAAAGTTATCAAAAGCTTGAGGCTTCATGCAACGGCGTGGGTGTGGTATGGCGGCCATTTTACCTGGTTCACCATCATCTTTCAAGCTGTTGTGACTATTCTATTAATAATATATATATATAAATCTATTATATTCTTATTAAAATGGTTCGTGGGCACACCAACAGAAACAAATATGTGCAAAGTGAGATGTTTGGAGAGCAATCACCGTTTCTTCTTCTACTCTTGTTTTTTTTATTCTGTGTGGGTTTATTCGTGCTCTTTATTTATTCTTCCTGTGTGTGTGTGTGTGTGTGTGTGTGTGTGTGTGTGTGTGTGTGTGTGTGTGTGGGGCCTCTCGAGTAAACGCACAGTAGATGCAGTGTGTAGTTACTGTATCGCTGCTCTCCGACCTTCACTGCACTTCCTATTCTTGTCCTTGAATGACAGGAAGTGTGGCGCTGATAAGACGACCCCTTTCCCCCTGGGGGAGGACAAGGAGCGGCTGGTGGAGAAATCTAAAGTGTAAAGTTGTCTCGTTCACCCTCCTTTTTTTAATGTTAGAGGGCCAACTTCACAATATCCACCGAGTGCAATCAAACATTTCACGCAGCGTTTTTAAACGTCTGAACAAAACGCGCGTAAGCTCGGTGCGATACGGAGCTCCAGAGGACCGTTGGCGCCCCACTCACCTGTCTCACCTGTCTCACCTGTCTCACCTGTTCAGAGGACGAGGGAGAGGTGGAAAGGAAACCGATGGCCAACCGCCTCGGTGTCACTGCAGCGCTGTTCTGCAAATGAACGCCCGGCCCTCCCTCTATATATTGGACGTTCTTTTTCTTCTAACAAAATATATATAATATAAAATATATATATGTATATGTGTGTATGTGTATATATGTGTATATATGTGTGTATATATATATATATATATATATATATATATATATTTACCATATGTCAAGAGTGAAAATTAACAATTGACACAGGGACACAGGAGTAAAACTGAGAAAATTTATTTTTTGTTCACTGGGTCTTTAAACTGACAAAATATACATAATATAAAATATATATATATATATATATATATATATATATATATATATATACTGTGTATTTATTTTTTTTATTTTTTTTCTTCTGACAAAATCTATATAATATCAAATATATATATGTGTATATATGTATGTGTGTGTGTGTGTGTGTGTGTGTGTGTATATATATATATATATATATATATATATATATATATATATATATATATATAGCATATGTCAAGAGTTAAATGAACAATTGACACAGGAACACAGGAGTAAAACTGAGAAAATTAATTTTCTGTTCACTGGGTCTTTAAACTCTGATGTGTCTTCATAAATCACATCGCGACACAAAGTCCTCCGAGGCTTCCACACAAGAGCAGGAAGTGGCTGCCTGCAGCCTGTTATCAGCTGAGCCCCGGTGGTTGGCGGTGGATCACGTTCGGTCTTTGATGGCACAGAGGATCTGGCAACCTCTCACCGCCCCCCCACGCCCCTCACTTTGGTCTCGCCTGTTTTCCGTCTTCATCTGGCAGATAATTGTCCCAACAGTTATGGGTTGTGTGTGTGTGTTTGGGTTCATAATTGATAGCAGCAGCCAGACTCCCCGTGACTTCCGTTTCAGACCCACAGCTGCCTCTCTATCGATGAAATGCACCACAGATTATTATTATTATTATTTATTTTTTTAATGACCCATCGTACTGCTCAGCGTTGTCGGCAGACGTGAAGCTTCAATCGGACATTTCACGATGTGTCACCCAACGTCTGCTCGCCAGAGGCATTGTGCACATGTCATCGCATCGCCTGCATGTCAACGTCGATGTGCAGTTCAAGCCAAAGATAAGAAACCATGTCAACCAGCCACACCGACGGTACAAAGTATTATTTAAAGTAATTTAATTTAATGAGTTGCAGAAAGGAGGAAAACAATCACTCTTTAAAAGGAAGAAGCTGTTGTCGTTTTTGTGTTCATTCACAAGTTTTTATGGCCTCTACAGATTGTAAACAATACATTTTATTGCCCTCCTAAATAGTAACAGACGCACTCGCCATTATTGACACTATTCTATTCACCTTTTACAATAATTTGGGTTAACAGAGTCATTTTTTACAAACCGTTGATTAAATGCTTATTAGCATTTAGTGACGGCTCTTGCGAATGTGCCCACTTGACTCGGAGCCGCTGCGCCAGCTAATTACACAGTCGAGTTCCCTCGACTCGGCGCAGGTGAAGACGTGGCCATTTTTATTTTAAACCGCACCGACCTACCTGTAGCGGCACACGTGCAAACGCCCCAATTATTTTAATGCCCCCCCCCCCCCCACCACCACCGCTCACTGTAACACATGGCGGCGGCGGGGCTGAAATAATGACACGGGGCCGAGAGGGTGACTGATGCGAACCAGATGAGGCGCTCGCGACTTAAAAGGAGGCAGAGAGGGAGGAGCCGGGACCGACTGTGAAATGACAACAGCACACGCAGCGGGGGCCACTTTGACAGTCGCGTTAAAACACACACACACACACACACACGACAGGTTCTGTAGATCCCGTCATACTTTTCCCACTTTGGAAAGACCCTCGTTTCTCCTCGTATTTACTGTACAGGTGCTATAAAGTGCCTGCAGGGGGCGGGGGGGCACAGAGCGCTGCTATGCACAGTACCGAGGGCCTTTTTTTTAGTTATTGGAAACTAAGTGGAACTTTTTTTAGTTTTTTTTTTATGTGTGCCGTGTTGCAGCGAGCTTGGCCCGGGGGCCTGGTTCAGCCACAAAGTGCATTTCTCTCCGTCATGCGGCCCCTGACCTCCTGACGCATTTCCTGACCCAGGAAATAGAATTAACACCTCGGCCCGGGCCTCGGGGTCCCACAGCCGCCTACACAGCTGTCCCATTAGCTCAGCTCGGCTCGGCCCAGTCCACTCGGGCCCGGCTCGCCTAGTGCTTCCACCACAACTGAACCAAAGATGGAAAAAAGGGAAGCGGGCGATTTTTCTTTTTGCTGCGTACGGCGGGAGCTCATTCAACCGCCAGCTTTTAATGTCTTTGGGTGCTTGAAGGGTTTCGGCAGAAACTGGGGCCAAACAAGGAGATGCATGTACCCACTTTTCTACATGTTGTAAACATCAACAGCTGTTTCTCTTCCTGCCGGGGCTAATTTTTTACTAAAATAGTAGCTTCACTGTGACTATTGGGATTATTGGACATCCCCAGAAATTTCTATCGAGCACGTTTAAACTTCCCGTTGCTCGGGAAGTTTAAAATTCGGACCTCGACTCCGAGTATTGAGACGTCTTGTGCATCTCACCGTAATGGTGCAGCCCCCCCCCCCCCCCTTAATGTTCTTCAAAATGAAAATCTATACCAAATGAAATGCAATTATTTCCACCAGTTTTTTTTATTTATTTTTTGTTATATATTTTTTTTCTCGATGTGGTGGCTTTCCGATGTTTACGAGTGCAGTAAATCTGGAAACTCTGGGTTTAAGAAAAGAAAAGAGGATTATCTGTTTATTAGATATTTTTTATTTGAGCCATAAATAACAAGAGATGGTTCTCGATATTTCGTCGTCTTAAGTGCTTTATCTGTTTTCTTCATTAGGCAAAGGCTCTTATGCAGGCAAGCAAAATGCACACATCCATACACACACACACACACACACACACACAGATTAGCCAGTTCCTGCGTTTAAGCACCCCATGTGTTTGCATTTTAGTCACACATTGCCAATCTCATGGGAGCACTTTGAAGCATACTCCTCCAGAGCAGATCATAAAACAGGAGTATAAGTAGTTTTTCACATAGTTGTATCACCAGAACACCCACCCAACAGCTCGCGGCCTCCACCTTCCACCTTCCACCTCCAGTCCGCTCACTCTCCAAAGTGCCTGTCGAGCATTTTTTTGGTTCAGGCGCGACCGTCATCGGAGAGAAATGCATCCCAGTGGCCGCTTTCTTTCCATTCGCACGCGGGTTTTGTTTCGCAACTGCGGAACGACTGCGCTGTAAAATCTGCGTCGGTCCGCAGTCTTGTTCCTCTGCACGACCTTCTGCACCTCGACGTTGCTGCAAAAATGAACCGTCATCTGCACTCTGTGTTTTGAGCTGCCGTGTAGGAGGCGCTCAAGAACCACACATAGGAGAAACCCCCACTTAAAGTGGATTGTAGGCAACGCTATAGATTCAGTATGACAACCAAAGGGATGAGTTTTCCCTGCTGCCT
>NC_046984.1:15271274-15388774 GCF_009769545.1 Cyclopterus lumpus | reverse complement strand
ATGCACGTTTTTTTTCTTTTTCATAGCACTCAAAAATGTCTCTCTCTTTTCGTAACTCGGGTTCCTCGTGCAGAGTGATGTACACACCGTTTCAGATCTTCTTTGTGCTCGCCTCAAATCTTGGAGTTCACAGCGTGGACGGCGTGCGGTCATCACGGCGGCGGCGTGGGAGCTATTCGTGGTTTTCGATGTGCAACTTGGAAGTGGAAACTTGAAACCTCATGCGCATGCATTCAGAATGGACTGCTGAGGAGACGGCTTAAACTTTATTTTTTCAAATGGGTAAAAATTAGCATATATTCATAGATTATTTTCTTTTCAGTGGTCAAGAAGTCAATGCAATTTTAAGAATTTTAATGAGGTATGTAGTCTTTTTTTCTTCTGGGCTCAACATCAGACGTCTAATTATTATTCAAAGCATATAATATATGATATATCTTAAAATATGTCTGGAGGGGATTTAGTCATTGCTGCACTTTTACTCCTAAAAATTGGAGGAAAAACTTCACACAAAAAAAGTGGATGTATTATTATTTCATAAATCAGAAATATTTCATACTCCCTTCTTTCACTTCTTATAAGCATTAAAAACATGGCGGCTGCTCTCCTTATTGCTGATGTCGTGAGTTAAATCATTCATGTTATTTGCCGTCCAAGTTGGTCTGAGCTTTCTTGCCAGTCAACAAAAAACAACAACAACTGAAGAGCAAAAAGAAATTATTAAAAAAAAAATCTAAACAGGAAAGAAAGTGGGAGAAACTCCGACTCCTTCAAAACCATGAGCTCTGAAATCCGTCAGGAAGACTGGATGACCTCTGGCCTCTCCTCAAAGGTCGGTGGTTTCAGGAAACCCTTAAAGCAACTGAAACTAATGTAAAACTACCCCTTTAAGTCCATGTGAGAATATTTAAGAAATAAAAGACTAACAAACATGGGTGGGAGGAATAAATAAATACTTTTTCAGAACAATAAACTCACACAAACACGCAACAGGTCTTCCTATTGGCCAACACAGACGGACACGTTTACAGACCAATAGTCTATTTAAAAAATAAATAAATTTAAAAAAAGTTAATTTTTTTAACATGACGTTTTCTCAAAGCTTTCGATCCCATGATCTCTCCATTTAATGACTTCGGAGAGACTTTGACGACCAAAACCTACAAAATAAAAGCCTGTAGATAATATACAAAAACATAAATGTATAAGTATATAGATGTGTGTCTATCTCGTTCGATTTAACACGTGAACACCAGCCAGTGGGTCCGCGTCGTGACGCAGCTGCGGCTCCCTTGGTTTGAATTACGTGGATCTGTTTGGACTCATCTCCTGTCGCGGATGAAGAATAGTCCCTCCTTCTTCTCCTCCTCTCTCTCTTACATTAAGTGCATATTCTCCGGCATAATGCCGGCCTCCCGGATAGTCTATTTATTAAATGGTAACTATGTGCAGCCCCGCGACTGAATTATGTCCAGGGGAAAAGAAAACTCATTACAAGGGCTTTTGATTCAGTTTGCTCCACGCAGGGCAGAGTTTACGAGTTCTCTGCTCTCTTTGCTGTGATTAAGGTCATCATTTCTCAAGTCAAAATACTCTCACTATGTTGGAGAAGAAATAAAAGGTCGATAATGAATCGGCCTCGTTGCTAATACTGCTTATTGAATAGACTTCTCGAGTTTATTAGGGGACCTTCATGTCACAAATAAGGCACTAATAAAACAACAAAGCCTTTCTATAACAGTGATACTGTCAACATGAGTAAATATTCACTGTCCGATATGTTGAATGCGTGATTTCAAGCTTTTATAATACAGTCTCAAGTGTTTTTACCGTCAAGTGTTCAAAGTGGCGCAATATTCATGCGTAAAAACCGTCTGGAGACGTAAAGAAAGTTACTGTAATGCGTAAAGAACAGATTGAATTAAGACGCACGTTAAGCAAAGAAAAAAGTTTTAGAAAATGTATTTTAAGTAGTTAGTTCGTAGTTAATTTGCCATATATTCTATTAAATTATATGTGCAAATTATGAATTATCATTGCAGTTTTCATCGGCATGAAGTTGCATAACTTATCGTATCATTATTGCTATTATTTCTCCTAATTGTTCAGATTAACATTAACATTAATAATATAATTAATTATATCACTAAAACCACGTCAATGTTGTTGTAACGAGCTGTGAGAGTCCTCTGTTTAAATGCATGAATATGAATATAAGCGCGTGAACTGACATGTGACGTCGCCATTGCTTCTCATTCAAAAGTCAGAAGTAAAGTCAAATAATTTCCTAAAGTGTGTGTTAAGATTTAAATGGCTAATTGTAGGCCTGCTCGTATATTTTCCCTGAACTATTTCCGTTATTGTCGAAGCTCCTGCATGAGATTGATTTAGCAGTTTTATTTATTTCATAGCAAAAAAAAAAAAAAGCTGGAACAAAAGAATTGCGATGTGTAAACAATGTCACAATCAACAATAACATTTAAAAAGTGGTGCGAAACTAAATGTGCACAATAATTCCGCTCGCGTTAATTGGCGTCGTCGCCCCAATAACAAAGTTTTTCCAAACTCTCAGCTGAGTCCAGCGCGCGCGCGCGCATGCGCCGTCTCCGTCAGCCGAGGCTCCCACGGCCGGGCCCCGCCCGCGCCTCCCTCTGATTGGTCCGCGCCCATCTGGGAACGGCCCCGCGTGTGTCATCTGCCGCGCGCCCATTGGCCGCCCGCTGCCGTCGCTCCGCCGCGCGCCTCTCTATAAGGTCTCGCGCTCCGGCTGCAGTTGAGTTCCATCAAACCCGAGATGAGCCCGGAGCAGCACCGCACCGCGCTGCGCCTGCCGCAGCTCACCCATCTCCCACATTGTAGCCACAAACTATGATTTCAAATTCCTCAATGCCTTTCCAGTGCTGGATTTATCCCCATCTACGATTATATTTAGAGTAGTATTTTATGTGTGTTTGTGTGTGTGTGTGTGTGTGAGTTTTATTTATTCTTTTTTTTGGTGGTAGTTTTGAGGCGAGCATGTGCGTAATTTTGCGAGGATTGTCGAGGTGCAACCGGGAGTGAGTTGGGCAATATGCGCCGCTGGGATATGATTTTCAACCGAAAGGCTTATGGAATATAGCCCGGTTTGCCACAGCCTGTATGTCCTCTGGTCCAGCCCCGTGAAGAAGAAACTAATACTGCTCAGCATCATGTTTTTCATCTGGGTATACATGCTGTACTCCTGCGTGGGCTACTGCTCCACCATGCCAAGCTTGGTGGTGGACCGTTACCGGGGCAAGGAGACCGGCGCGGCGGTGGGCAGGAGGACAGAGAGCGGCAGGACGGACCTGGTGTCCCGTCTGCTGGCCCAACCGCAGCCGTGGGAGGATATAGAGAGCGACTACGAGGAGCCGTCCATCAGGACCGCGGCGTCCCGAGACCTGCTCAATAACGAGCTGGAGGCGGACCGAGCCGACGACTGGGACGAGATGCGCGGCGAGCAGCAGAGAGCCCCGGAGCCCAGCGCCATGTCCAGCTTCTCCAACGGCTCCGGGAGCAAGAAGCTGCCGCAGGCGATCATCATCGGGGTGAAGAAAGGAGGCACCCGGGCTCTGCTGGAGTTCCTCCGGGTGCACCCGGACATCAGAGCCGTGGGAGCGGAGCCGCACTTCTTCGACCGCAACTACGAGAACGGGCTGGAGTGGTACAGGTACGAGGACTGCGGGGACCAGTGGGTGTGTGCGGGGGGGGGAAAACACCGAATGAGAAGCGCGTGGGTCCTTTCGAGAGGATTTAATAGCTCCATTAAAAAATATATATATATTTAAAAGGGGAATCGGCAGTGCGGTGCTGGAAAACAGTGCTGATATAGACCAGTCCGCCAATATGGTATAACAACAAATATAAATATATGCGTTTAATAAAAAATATCGTGTTTCTAAAGAGAAATATATAAATATTTTCTTTATTCATCTCCAAGAAAAACACCAACACCGTTGGAGGCAGCTCAAGAAGCTAATTAACTCCAAATTGGTTTGATAGGACCTCCATAAAAGTACGACAGATTTAAACATGTATATATATATTCATTTATAATAATTATCCAGCAAATTTAGAGTGTATGCCAAAGTTAAGCTATTCAAATATATTTACACGGTGACAACATTTGGTTGTGACTTCATGCCCACCTCAGGCTGTTGGCTCGCGCACATTATTATTACATCTTATTAATTAATACATTTTCCGTTCCTATCGCAGACTCGTTTGATCGCGTCTGTTATTATTGTCGTTATTTATTTATTTATTTTTAAAGCATTGATTGGTGTCACATTACGAGGCTGCTCTGAGATCAGTCCAGGGCCGGCCTGTTTTCTGCGATGCGCAGTGATCTCTATTGGACACTGCGTAACACTGCACCTCCGCGCTGACGTGTCTCCGGGCTCCTCTGTGGAGCCAGAACGTGAACGTATTTGCGTTTGGTGTTGTTGTTGTTGTTGTTGTTGTTGTTGTTTTCTACGATCATGGTGCGTTTTTATAAACGCAATCTGATGTATTTGGAGATGTGTTTGGTGGCGGAGGGACGTCTCACTGACCTTCCGCCTGTCAGCGCCGTCGTGATACAACCTGACCTCACGGATATGGTTTATTACGGTTTATTACGGTTTATTACGTTTTACTGCGACGCATGTGTGACAAAAAAAATGCGTAACGTGGATGATCCCAGTGAGATGAGATCCAAAGAAATTCTTCAAACTTTTTTATTTTTTATTTTATTTGTACTTTCTGAGAAAAAAAGAAGAGACTATTACAGTGTTTCTTCTTTTTATTTTATTTATTTATTTGTCATGTAGAATATTTCACCTGCTAGTGTTCCCAGAGCGGTCTAATCTTCATTCTTATGTCAAACGGTTCAAGTTGCGAGGGGAAAAAGAAGTGATCTGCAAGACAAAGTGAGGATCCCACTTAATGAAACCCGCTTAACACACACACACACACACACACACACACACACACACACACACACACACACACACACACACACACACACACACACACACACACACACACACATTATCCTCTTCGTTTAGTGTGTTAATGTGTTAATGTAATGAGCTACTCGAGTTCTCACTAATCCTCCACTTTGTTTTTTCTCTATCTGGTTTAATGCAAATGCGTCAGACTGGAGGTTTAAAAAAAAAAAAAAAAGTTTATTTTATATGCAAATAAACAAGCAAAGTTTATGGCTCATAAATTGGCTACTTTGATTAAAATCGGCTAATTATTTCCTCCACAACTTTGGATACGCTGTGAAGTCTTTTCCTTTCATGTGTTTTTATCTGAAGTTAAAGCTCCTCTGACAGATTGATATATATATATACAAAATAAATAAATACAAACTTTTAAGTTTCTTGGTCTTGACTGAAGGGATTTTGCTCTTTTTGCCACACGTTAAATATGCAAGACCTCAAAGTGCCCTCCCCCCCCCCCCCCCCCCCATCAATATGCAACATAAGAGAGGAAAAGAAAAGAGGAGCCCAATGGGGAAGCGAGTGTTGGCAGCATTCAAACTAAAGACACCGTTTCCTGCGCTCCCTTTTTGATAGAGACAGATGTACTTTTAAAACTTTTTTTTGGGGGGGGAGGCGGTTATTCAACTCCCACATCCAGTGTTTCACAACTTTTCTGTGTGAAGAGCTGTCTGCTAGTGTTTGGAGGCCATGAAGTTGAATTCCTTTCTGAAGCCGTGTAGAGAAGCCATGACTGGCGGGTTCTCTGTTACTCCCCCCCCCCCCCCCCCCCCCCCCCCCCAAAAAAAAAGAAAGAATAAATAACCCAACATGTTCAGCCTGACTCACTTTTTTCACCCATGGGTGTCTACGCCGTGAAGTCAATCGGCTTGTTGGGGTCTCCGCCCAGTTTATAGTCTTCACTCACTTTGACTGCAGCAAAGAAAAGAAGAAGAAGAAGAACAATAGTTTCATAGAAACAGCTGGTGTAAGCAAAGCAGTCTCCATAGTGGAGAAAGGAAAACAACAACAACAACAAACAGATTGACTGATTATATTTCTTCGAGCCGAGAAAGGAAATCCTTCACTGCTGTTGAGCCCCCCATTAGGACCAGATACAAAGGGGGGGGGGGGGGGGGGGGGGGCAGGAATGTTCCACACAGGGGCAAAATTGCGTGGCATTGAAATATATTCTATGGGAATATGATCTGATCACGGTGACGGTCTTTTATGGTGTGTGTGTGTGTGTGTGTTGAGCAATTCACCTCTCCCTCATTTACACAATCTCTCTGCTGTCCACTGTTTGCACACGCACACACACACACACACACACACAAATGGATGCACATTTTGAGCTGGAATTCCACAAAGTCAACGCAGCTACAGAGGGAGCAGAAGTGTGTGTGTGTGTGTGTGTGTGTGTGTGTGTGTGTGTGTTCACAATGGATGGAGGTGGCTATAACAAGTCTTATTGTGGTTTTCTGATGCACTTTGACAGTTTTTATTTGTGCCAAAGACAAACACACGATTCATGCTTTTGACCGAGGGGTCCCTGTATCAGGAGGTACACGTTTTCACAGTGAGGTCATGCATGAACGCACACACACACACACACACACACACACACACACACACACACAGAGGGCCGGAGCTCAACAGGCCGGTGTGACTGAGTGTGAACAGGAACGCCGCTCCGTTGTTTTCTGCACCTGTTTCGTGGTGTTGGTGAAAGTCGAGTCGACTGGTGGTAACTGATAAGTTTATTAAAAAAAAGTACTTAATAAACGTCGACACAGACCGTTGAAAGTTTCACCCGTGGTTCTTTTTATTGTATTATTTACTCCTAACTCTTGTTGACTGCGGCATCACTTGGCCCTGTCAGTGTGTGGTGCACGTCGCTCTCTTCATATTCCATTTAGCCCTATTGGCTACGAAGGGGCTTTGATATATAATTACTGTGCTGCGGTTTTGCTGTCGTGTCGCGGGCTCGCATGTCTGGGGGGGGCCGGCCCTGTTGACGGCGTGGCTCCTCCCACTCCGAGTGGCTTTAGAATTGAACAGAGGGAGCGTGTAGTCCTACGGTTCCACATGGGTGGTACTAGGGCTTTGCTTCTGGAAAGTGTCTCTTTTTAATTTCTTTTTTTTTAGAATAAAGCTTAAATGTTTGCGAGCTTCTCGGTCATAAGAATGCAGTAAATATTCTTTTTCGAGTGGTTTTGAGATCAAAGGTCGAGAGACCGGCGAGGATTGAATCCGGGCGCCGTCCCATGAGCCTCTATGTCTCCCTCTGGTCAACCTTCGTATCTCGTCAGTGATAAAACGCCGTGGAGGAAAACAGACCCACAAAGTAAAAGCTGCTTATGGTGGGCCCCCCCCCCCCCCCCCCCCCCCCCCCCCCAAACAAAAAAAAGAACAAGTGGGCCATTGTTGAAAAGGAGGCTCCCTAAAATGAAGAAAAAAAGTAATGTTCCGCTATCAGCCTTGCGGATACTTGCGGAAGTCGGCGCTGTTTGAAAGCTGCTATCTAAAGCCCCCCCCCCCAGACCCCCCCCTATTGGTGGTTGTTGAGCCGGAGTCAGGCTGCTGCTCCTGGCCATGCAGAGGACAGTTCTGGATGGGTGCACGCCCTTTTATCCGCTCGCCACAGGGGTGCTCCTATTTCCATGTAGGTGACCCGTCCACCCTCTGTTGCCACTGACCTCGCCCTCCTTCCCTCCCTCCCTCCCTCCTTCCTTCCTTCCTTCCTTCCTTCCTTCCTCAATGGACCAAAAGAGGCCACCTGGTTCTTTGGAGCCCCAGTGGAGGGCATCAAATCGTCACAAGCGCTGATGTTTGCACACACGGGGATGTTATGGTGAAAGCCGATACGTCTAAAGTGTTTTGACAAGCTCGGCTGCGGGAGCGGCGAGTAATAGTCCGGTCACAAAAGAAAATGGGGGAACGCCTCGGACGGCGTGCGCAAATGTCAGCGTGGCCTCCTCTCTCTCCTCGGGGGACGGCCGGTATTGATCGGTCGGGCCTGATTGGAGATAATGTGCAGAGATGGGTTAAGGGCCTTTTGACTGGGGTCAGACCCGCTCGTCTGCTTGCTGACAGGGTGTGTGTGTGTGTGTGTGTGTGTGTGTGTGTGTGTGTGTGTCTGTGTGTGTTGACCATCTGCAGAGCTGCTGGAGCCCACGAGCCCCCGCTGGGGATTCTGATGGCCGTTCCTTCGCAGATTTTCTTCGCTCGGTTTCACGTCGACGAGGACGACCGTCGTTTTGGCTTTTAAAGCGTATTTGAGAGAATCGCTGAGCACCGAGACGCCCTAACCCCGGGTTTCAGTTCGAGTGGAAAGACAAAGATGGACTCTCGGATGATGTGATACTTTGGCGCTCCGACTGTTTCCTGATTCCCAGAACTCGGCGGCTCCTCGGGGACCGAGCGGCCGGCCGGTCGGCCGGCCAACCGTGCAGCTGACAGCAGGTTCACATCCTCTCGGCTCAAGTCCTCCACCGAAGCGGCCAACATAAAAAAAAACAAGTTTCAAACTGTGCCTCTGTGTTGGCTAAACTTCCACCTTGTGTTCCCAGATGAGTGGATTATTTGTTAATAGCCCCCCCCCCCCCTCCCCTCCTATGAGCTGCTTTTCCTTCGTGCTCCAGCTGTGGACTTGCTCTGCAAGAACAGTGTCACATGTCATGCTCGGTTCGGCCTTGGGCGGGGCTCGCTGACCGTCTCTTTAGAGACGCTTTTTGGTCAGCGTGGAGGGACTGAGGCCCCCCCCCCCCCTTTCACCCCCCGAGAAGAGAGAGTGAAACAGAGGAAAAAGGGCCGCTTTCATCCCCAACATTACAAGCGTTTAATTGTGAAAGGGGAGACCTGTGGAGAGGGGAGTGGCAGCGCTGCCCTGTGGTGGCCTCTTCCCCCCCCCCCCCCCCCCCCCCCCCCCCCACACGCACACGCACACACACACAGGACAATATGGCCGCCACAGACAGGAGCCTCCCGCTGGAGGATAAAAGCCACAGAGCCTTCAAGAGGAAAACTCGCTGTCAAACATTCACACACCTCCTGAATTCACACGCTGGATGCAAAACGGCGAAAAAAAACAACAACACACAAGACGCACACGCTCGCTTTAGAAAAAGAGAAGAAGAAGAAGCGTGGGCTGCCACAGAGTGTCTTTGCTTTAATGTTCAACGTCTAAGTCGACAACAAGAAGGAAACGTACTGCAATGAAGTATCGGAGAAGGAAGCGCACAGACCCCCCCCCCACCCCCCCACCCCCCCCCTGCTCGTCTGGATTCGGCCCGTTTTAACGAGCTGATGATTTGGATGTTGCTGCACAAGTCGGAACACAACCAGACCTCCTCCCTCCGGAGTTAATGGTCATTCATTGCTGCTAAATAAACCCTCTTTAGCGCGTTAAGAAAAGATTCCCCCGGAGGCTCGGAGAAACCCTCCTTTAATAGTTATTTTTGTTGGTATTAATCATCCGCTGCCAAAGGTTATATGTTCAGGGAACTCCTCACTGCTTTCAGAAAGAAATGGGAAACGTGGAGGAAGAGGAGAAAGTGATGACAGTAAACCTGTAAAGCTTCACTCGTCCCAGGTATTAAGTCCCAGAGGTAGCCATTAGAGTGAGTCTGCCTCTGGGAAGAGAGGACGCACACACAGAAAGAGAGAGAGAGAGAGAGAGAGAGAGAGAGAGCCGAAGTCTCCCGAGGTTTCCATTAGCCCGGCAGTAAAAGAGCAGCGCCTCATTAGAAGCCCCGAGTGGCGTCCCGGCCCCGCGGCGGCTCCACACCAGTCACTCTCTCCCCATTTGAGATGAACTCCCAGAAGCTGTGAGAACACTTCAGCTCCGACTCCAAGACAACCTGGCCAAACTCAAACTCGCTTCCAATTATCTTCCACCGCGGCGAGTAGTTTTTCCTCCCCCCCCTCCCCCCCTCACGGTTGTTTTAACTGATCAGAATCTGGGAAACCGATCTTTTGTATCTTTTGGACGAAGCCTCCACGCTGCTATCGAACCGAGAGGGAGAGCAGGTTGTCCTACGGAAAAAAGAAGAAGTTTGCAACATGTGCCAAGAGGTTAAGTTGTGGGTTCGGGAACAAGCGGGGGTGTCTGGATTATTGTTCCTCCTTTTTTAGAATCTCTATGGCTCTCTTTAACATTGGGGGGGCTCGTTGAGCACACTGCATGCTTACCCAGATGGAAAGAAATCTGGCAACATGTCTCCTTTTTTTTGATTTTGATCTCTTTGCATATTTGATCCAAATCAGATTGTCAGAAGAATCCTGAGAATTTAGTAATTTTTGAGAAATTGAGTGCACTTTTGGCAAAGGTTGGCTAAAATTTCTTTTAAATAAATATAAGTGGATATGAAGGGGGGGGGGGGGGGGGTGGGGGGGGGGAAGAAGTCTCGCTGTTGGAAACAAACCGTTTGAATCTCAAACATCTCTTCTCCACTCTCTCTTCTGTTGGAGCAGATGCTGCCTCACATGTGTCACCTGGAGGACGATGAAATACTGAAACTAGCACCGATATCTGCTTTTGGCTGCACTTCGTGGCAGAAATGGTTAAAAAAAAGAAAACAAAGCGGGTGCCTGGCGTTCTTCTAGCGGTAATTATCTTGTCTTCGCGGGGGCTCTGAGATATTACAGGAGACAACATCTAGGCTCAAATCCAAAGACAACCGTCGGGTAGCCTGAGGAGTTCTTTCCCCTCTCTCAAAGGAGGGCAGGTTAATCGTCGCCATCGTTGATAATCATACGTTTTGCAGGAATTTGTAAACCATTAACCTGCGACGACAGCTGCCGGGGAAAAAACCCAGCGAAAATAATAATAATAAAGAGTCCAAACGCGCAGGAAGCTCACTGAGTGACATGCAGCGGAGAGGAAATCCCCTCTTTCTCTCTCACACACACTTTGTAGTTCACCTGTCTTCAAAAAGGTGTGCAGGCAGTTACGGATGACAGGCAATTCAAACCGGATGCAAAGCAGCTCGCTCCCTCTCTCTTTGTGTGTGTGTGTGTGTGTGTGTGTGTGTGTGTGTGTGTGTGTGTGTGTGTGTGTGTGTGCATCTAGGGAGGAGTGGGGGTGGTGGCATGTAGCCTATGTTCTTCTGGAGTCGGTTTCATCTTTTATTCATCTTTGCTGTAGCTAGATCAAGGAGTCCTGGGCCTCTTGGTGCACGTCAAGTGTCAGGAAATCAGTCAGAATGGCTGATTCTGCCTTCACGCCTCACACACACACACACACACACACACACAAGCCGACGCTCCACCTGCAGCCCTTTTCCCCTGTTTTTTTGTTTTTGTTTTTAATATTTATTTTTCATCCCGTCACGGTTCATCGGTTTATTTCCCCGTCCAAGCCGTCAGCGACCCTGACAGAGGGCTGGAATGTGTGTGTGTGTGTGTGTGTGTGTGTGTGGGGCCGGCTCCGGGCTAACACCTTCAGCAAACACCCAGAGCAAACACACTGATTAGTGAGGATTACAAGCGCTAAACTAATTCTGCCTCGTATTCTGCGGCGATCGGTGTGTTGAGCGGCGCCGCGATCGAAGGGATCTTTTCACCTCTCTCGAGACATCAAAACGTGGCTTTTATGTCGGGGTGGAAGAGAGCAAAGCAACATCTTTTTTATCTTTTTAAAAAGCTCGAGGAGGAATCGGAGGGAGGAGGCATCTCTCCGCCGTTGTTTTATTTATACCACATGGCGGTGGACTCCTTCGCCTCGCCGCGGGGTCATTAACACTCGGGTTATTCCCCGCAGCCGTCCATGGCCACAGGCCCATGTGGTTCCTTTAAAAACTCCCCTCGTGGCCGTGTCGTTTTCCAAGCGTGCCAAATAGCAACAAATACACTCCAAAACAGACAGATTTTTTTTTCAGTAATTACTCAGTGAATTGAATAATGTGTGCCTGTCACGCCTCCGCGATGCTGCCCCGTCACGAGGCGACCACATGAGAGCCCGACGTCTCGGCTTCAACTCGAGTCGTCTCAGGACGTCACAGAGTGTTGGGGGGGGGGGGGGGCTGGGTAGGGGGTAATATGCTGTCGGGGTGTCTGACCCCCATGTAGTCCATGACATTATACGTGGTGGTTAGTTCTCTATTTATTTATTCTGCTTCGCTCGTCTCTGATGTCGCCTCCAAAAACTGGTCTGGACGGTCTGTGACCGCACAGCACGACCCCCCCCCCCCCCCCCCCCCCCCTTCTCTCCCTCGTTTACTCACATAGTCTGTCATTCACTCTCCCTCTCCCACACACACACACACACACACACACACACACTGTAAGAGACATTCCGCTAAAAAAAACCAACTCCTCGATTCCAGAGAAAAGATGATGGATGGACGGGTTTGCGTCGGTCGGGTTAACTGCTGTGTTTACCCGGGGGGTCAGTAGATTCCCAGGCCGCTCTGGCTTCCTGAAGGGGTCTGGGGGGGGGGGGGGGGGGGGGGGGGGGGGGGGGGGGGGTCTGGGAGCCGCGTTTATCAACCAGATCAGGGACTCCGGCCGCGGGAGGTTGGGTGTCAAAGTGTCACTGGGATGAAGGCTCTTCGTACCAGTTTTGTTCTGGAAAAAGATTAAAAATGGTGGCCGCCGCATAGCGCTTTGACCTTTTTGACCTTCGACCCCGTTGTCCCGGACTCCCTTCTTTCCCTCTTGTTTGGAGAAACGTTCTAATCTTCTGTAACTCCTCCTCGTGAATGTCGCCGTGTTTGGGGATATCCGTGTTCAGCTTCCATCGGGCTTCACTTTTGATTTTATTTATTGATCTTTTTTTGGAATCTGATCCAAACTAAATTCTTTGTACAATTTGCTCGCGTACCTCCAATAATAATAAAATATAACGACGGCACCACAAGAAGGAATAGTCAACTTCCAAAGGACGCTGGCCCCAGATATCTGGAGGAGACAGATCTCCCTCCTTTAAAACTGCACCATCCCGTGTGTGTGTGTGTGTGTGTGTGTGTGTGTGTGTGTGTGTGTGTGTGTGTGTGTGTGTGTGTGTGTGTGTGTGTGTGTGTGTGTGTGTGTGTGTGTGTGTGTGTGTGTGTGTGTGTGTGTGTGTGTGTGTGTGTGTGTGTGTGTGTGTGTGTGTGTGTGTGTGCTTCCATTCAGCCACCTTCCCGGTGACACCATTATTGGGTGAAGCCTGTTCATTTGGAGGCTCGTGCTGGGAGCCCTGACGGATGACTGTGATCGGGACGACGAGGGCGCAGCATTCCCCCCCCCCCCGGGGCTTCCTCGTGCGGGTATCGGGTTACAAGCAGGTGTGGGAGACGCACGTAGATGGACATGTAAGACGTAAGAGACGCGGATACTCGCGGACCCTCTCCAGCATGCGAGGCAGAGACCTCCGGCTCTCCTCAGCCAGGAAATGAACTGTCGAGAAGCTCCAAGTGGCCACATGCTAACACCTGGACGCCGAGCTCCAAAAGGGCTTGAAGACCAGCTGGCAGCTCTCCTCCCCCTCTGCGCCATAAACCATCTTCTCTATTATTTTTTTTTTTTAAATTTACAGCCAAAGCCATGCTCTGTGGTTAGATATAATGCCAGACTCCAGGCACAGCGGAGTGGATTTCTAAATGCCTGGCTTCTGTGTGTGCTTAAATGCTACTTTTGAGAAATATATTCAGTGAGCCAGCCGAGGCGTGCATGCCTGCCTCCCTTTGTAGTGCCCATAATGTGTGTGTGTGTGTGTGTGTGTGTGTGTGTGTGTACTTGCGTCAGCCTGTGCGTTACATAAACATTTTGCTCTCTTCGGTTCCATTTCATCGCATGTAGGCTTCTCCACGCTGCGATCCGAGAGCTTCGAACAGGGGAACGAACGCTGCTTTTATTTACCGGTGACTCCTCCACGAATTCATCCACGAATTCATCCATGAATTCTTCCATATCTGCATGCGTCGTCTATCATCCTGTCCGCTGTGTTTATTGTTTTCTTCTTCTTCTTCTTTCCACGTATCGTCTTTGCATTTTTCTTTCTCTCTTTTTTTCTCTCCGGCGCCTGAAAGGATCAAACACACAACACGTTTTTTTTGACTGCGACCGAACAAAAACAAAAAGTGCTGCTCGAGATCGTTATCGTCCGACGAGGAATAAAAGATGTTTCTTTGTGTTTCCCTTGAAAAAACGGCCCGTACGTCCATGTGTTCATGTGAAGGGGCTCGGGGGGGGGGGGGGTGTAAGAGGCCCTGGGAAAAGAAAGGGAGCCTTTCAGTACCTCTTCCCTCATTTCCTCCCTCTCCGTCTTCCCGCTTGCGAAGTGTCACTTTGCTATCGGACCTCGAGGCCTGATTGTCAGAGTGGAGTTTTTAATGGAAAGGAAACTGGAGCGAAGTCCGCTTGATTACCCCAAAGTAGCCGATTCGATTTCGATTATTTGAGTTAATTTAGTCGGCTTTTTTTGTTGGTCTTCAAGCCCTAGACGAGACATCTTCAAAGCTTTAAATAAATGCCCATGAGAGGAGAGCCACGCCCTCCCCCCTCGCCGGTATGGATACAAAGTGGCCTCCGATTTGTCTGTATTCAAATAAACAAACCCTAATTTGAGATTCAAATGCAGTGAACTATCCCGACACGCGTGAGACGAGCGAAAACCATTTGTATCCAACAGGAAACCGAGGGCTTTTATCCTTTTTTTTTTTGGGTGAGTCTCGTGAGCAAAGCGGTCGTTTAGTCCCGGGATGCTACGAGAGCTCAGCGGCAGCCCGTCATCGTCGGATCAAACGTGACAGGAGGGCGGGGCAGAAGCACCCGGACGGAAATAACCCTCCTCCTCCTCCTCCTCCTGCCGTTTATCTCCAACGGGACGAGGGCTCTTTTTAAAAACTGAAGGCCAAAGGGCCAATCGGCCGCCCCCCCCCGTTTGATGCCGTCATGTGACAAGGGCTTCTGCTTTGTGTCTTATCGCTGCTCTTGGCATGTCTTTGAACTTTGAAGAGTTCTCGATGGGCGACGGTGAAGAGGGGTGAGATGACGAGAAAAGAAAAGTCCACAGATTTATATATATATTTTTTTTTTTGTGTGTGGAGGCACAATCGAGGCAAGGGAAACGTTTTTGTTGTTGTTTACAGTTTTTCCGGAGGCATCAAAAGGGGGGGGGGGGGGGGGGCTGATGTTTTTTGGGGCAATTTTGGCACACGCTCCACTTAAGAGCCCTCCAAAAAAGGCTTCTCTCACTCAAGGTTGAGAAGGACTCCACTCAGCCCCTCAATAAGCACCACCACCCCCCCTCTCCATTCCCCCTCCTCCTCCCTTGTCCCCCCCCCCCCTGTCCACCCTGCCCTGACCGCTGCCCCTCTCACCCCTCCGCTCGGGGGGGACAATGGCTCACTTTCAAAGGGAAGCAGGAAAAGAGAGGAGCCCGGTGTCACCGAATTGCCTGTTTACTGACGGAATCTTTAAAAGCAGCACCTCATAAATCAAAAAGGAGCATAATGGGCATTGTTTCCCCAAGAGCTACTTGTCCTCCCCTCTTCTCTTTTCTTTCAGACGGCCTTTTTTTTCTTTTTCTGAGGGGAGTGGGTTAAGTCAGAGGTGGAGATTTTTTATTCGGGTGGGGGGGTCTTTGGTGCTTTTTTTTAAGGGGTTTCTTTTTTTAAGGGGTTTCTTTTTTTAAGGGGTTTCTTCGCCACTTTCTTTCTCCCTCGCTGTCCAACCATCGCCTGGTTTTATGCTCCTCCAACCCCCAACACTTGATTTTTGTTAAAAAAAAAAAGAAATAAAAAAAAATCCCTGAGCTTTGGATCAGCATAATCTATCTCACTGTGCACGTTGTGACTCGGGCCTCCTCTCTATCTCCACGCCGTATTGTCATGTTGAAATCGGATTAGATGGGAAGCCATTTGCCTCCTCTGTGTCGGGCTCTGGACCCTTTTTTTTTTTTTTTTGTTGCACAAGGAATGACAAAAAAAAAAGCAAGCGGGCATTGTGCGTCCGGAGAGAATGACCCAAAGACGGCCCGGTGTTTGGTTTGCATTCCTCCGAGACATTCGGGTCGTGGCAGAGAATAAAGTGTGTGTGCTCATAAAGTGTGTTTGTGGATACCGTCCGGGAATATGGATCGCTGGCGGTCATGCTCGTGTGTGTGTGTGTGTTTAGATTTCAAAAAGACTATTAATGAGCCCAGTCAGGCCTGTGTGAAATGGATAAATCAAAGTGCAAAACAAAATTGGGAACCCCCCCCCCCCCCCTCCCTCCCCATGCCTTTTAACCCAATGGTGTTATCTCTGCATGTCAACACACGATTTGTCGAACGCACACAAGACACTCGACTAATAATAAAACTAAAAGAGCTGCTCTGAGGTTAGATTCCCCGGCTTGTTTATTTACCGTCGTAGTCTGGCACTGAATGAAACCCCCCCCCCCCCCCCCCCCCCATCTACTCCCTTCACCCCTCTGATGTGTCAGCAATCAAGAAGATATTATCATAATTAGATCAGTGGAACTGCATTAGGATTACACAAATCTGCCTGCACTATTTCCCCGAGCCGTTTTACAGGTTACCTGACGTTACCCTGGGCATCTCCTCCTCCTCCTCCTCCTCCTCCTCCTCCTCCTTTCTTGCACACAAATATGTGCATTGATGGAGAGCCCGATGTTCCATGAATTAGCCATGAGCCGGATGGACGTGAACTAGATTCCCGGGCTCTTAGAGAGCATTTTCTGCTGAGCGGCCGAAGCTCTGGGGAAGAATGGAGCGTTACAGACTTGTGAGTGTGCAGGATGTGTCCGACATTGTGGTTTGGACATCTTTTTACCTTTTTTCTCTCTCTCTCTCTCTCTCTCTCTCTCTCTCTCTCTCTCTCTCTCTCTCTCTCTCTCTCTCTGCGCTCTGTGGGATTTGCACAGCGTTGCAAACGGGCTCCGCCGCAAGAGCAGACAACGGGCGTAGCCGGGCCTTCGCTCTAACTACAGGCTAACGGGACTCTATTCTTGATAAGAGCCTCGGGTTATCTCGTCCTTTTTGTTTCGTTTTTCCTTCTTCGCGTGCTTCAAACGGCTTGTTTTTTTTGCATTTATTGCGTGTCTTCTATATGCGAACCCCTTCCCATCCAGCCAGCAACAGAACCCCTTTTGATCCGGCGTACGCATCACACGTACATTTTCCTTTTGGTGCCCGGAGAGGCAAAAGAGAGAAAGCTAACCGACGTCCCGATGCCAGTCAAACCGCTCTTATCGCCTCCGCCATAATCGAGACGCTGCGGTCGGCCACCGATTTGTGAAACCTAACGCCGAGAGAGCAGAGCGCGCTCGCTTTGCCCCTCAAGTGCCTCTTGATTATACGTCTGCATGTAACATATTTGTGTGAAGCCCCTTCAGCCAGCCCCCCCACCCAAAACCAAGCCTCATCATCTAGTTATCAAAATATCATCAAAATATATATATATTTGCGAGGGGGGGGTCTGAGTGGCTATGTCTGAGTCAGCAACGCAGATTGAGAGTGTTTTTTTTTTTTTTGTTTTGTTTTTTTTGCTCCAATGGTGGCAATTTGGACCACGAGCTCAGGGGAAGACACATCGCATAATGGCATTAACACGCTAATTTATAAAGGATGAACAAAAAAAAAGGCTAATTATAGTGAAATAAATAAAAATGGGAGGTTTGATGGGGGAAAAAAAAAGGAAAAGAGAGATAATTGGAAAACCCAAGCTCATAACCCCTAATAGGGTTAAATTCAGGGTCTGAAATTCCTGTAAATGTTTCGCTGTGTTTGATTGTGTCGTAAACGAGAGCTCTCTGTTTTCTGACGTGAGATATCGTATGAGTGACTGAGCTTGTTGACGTTGGACAGCTGCCTGCACTAATACTGTAGCTTTTCAAGCCCTATAAACGGGCTCAGTGAGTCATTGATTACAGAGCACATTACACCCCATTAACTTGATTACGTTATGCAAGACGTTGCTCCAACCTTACCCTTTTCCTAACCTCCTCTCTTTTTCTCTCCTCCTCAGGGAGCTGATGCCCAAGACTCTGGAGGGCCAGATCACCATGGAGAAAACCCCCAGCTACTTTGTGACCAGAGAGGCTCCGGCCCGGATCGCCGCCATGTCCCGGGACACCAAGCTGATCGTGGTCGTGAGGGACCCCGTCACCAGGGCCATCTCGGACTACACGCAGACGCTGTCCAAGAAGCCCGACATTCCCTCTTTCGAGAGCCTCACCTTCAAAAACAGGACTACGGGGCTCATCGACACCTCGTGGAGCGCCATCCAGATCGGCATCTACGCCAAGCACCTGGACAACTGGCTGCAGTACTTCCCCGCGGAGCAGATCCTGTTCGTGAGCGGCGAGCGGCTGATCAGCGACCCGGCCGGAGAGCTGGGCCGCGTGCAGGACTTCCTGGGGCTCAAGAGGATCATCACAGACAAACACTTTTACTTCAACCAGACCAAGGGTTTCCCGTGCCTCAAGAAGGCCGAGGGCAGCAGCAAGCCCCACTGCCTGGGCAAAACCAAAGGGCGGACCCACCCCAACATTGACCCCGAGGTGGTGCAGAGGCTACGGGACTTCTACAGGCCCTTCAACATGAAGTTCTACCAGATGACGGGACACAACTTTGGTTGGGATTGATGTGGAAAATCATACGAAAGACAATTTATTTTGTCAATTTGTCGACAAGTTTATTATTTTTTCCTTCTGTAATTCAATGGCAAGACGCTGAGATATTGCTATATATATGTAAAATGTACAGAAATCTATTTTATAATAATTTATTTTTATTTCTAAGCAATTAATTCACTAAGCTGCCTAACCATATTTGTACATAACATCTGGCCCACATTGTTTTTTTTTGTTTTTTTTTAACATTCCTCATTTTAATCTTGAATTCGCCTCCCTCGCGGTCCCCCCCAGTTACGCTTTCTGCAATCCAATTTTCCTGCACTGGCATCGGGATCTCATCTCCCTTTCCACTCAATAACAGTTGGATCAATAGGCCTAATTGATCCTCATTGTGTCACTCACGCTTAAAGTATACAGCTGCCCTTTCATTCTCGGTGCTCCTGCTGCCGGCTCTAATGAATGACCCATCCATCAAACGGCGAATCCCATTCCCGGACCACATAAGGGCCCGTGTTAACATTATGCTAATCGGGTAAAGGTAACTGGCAGATCGATCGGGGGCCTCCGCTCTCTAACTGCGCCCCCCCCCCCCCCCCCCCCCCCCCATTAGAAGCCATGTTGGCTGAGAGCCAGGGCTCTTGCCCTATCCGCTCGGTTCAAAGGTCACGCAAAAAAAGTCTCAATCAAATTTCCTCGAGAGGCATTTGGTTTGTAGAGCCGAGCCGGAGCGCCGAGGGTCACGGGAAGGGTGTGTGCCTTGTGTTAAAAAGAAAATAAAGAAGAGAAATAAATCTTCACGTGAGGCATCGGAGGCATATCTGTCGAGCATAAAGATAGAAGAGATGACGACAACTTGGCTTCGCTGAAATCAAACAGACGTCCGCCAGGCCCCGTCTCAGATCCCAGACTAAAGAGATCAAAGGAAGAGGAAAGGTTTTTGTGAAGAATTGCCTCAGGCGGGGCGGGTGGGTGGTGGTGTGTGTGTGTGTGGGGAGGGGGGGGGGGGGGCGTCTAACCTCTCTAGTGTTGTAAGAAAACCTCATGTGCCATCGCCCATGGCCTATATACTTTATGCCTTATTCACTCACCCTCACACCACAATCTCAACTCTCTACTTGTTGCCAAAAAAAACAACAACCCAGACCTTCGGGTTGATTTCACGTTTCACACAGCTTGAGTTGCTATGGCTGCGCCCCCCCCCCCCGCTCCCCCCACCCCCCGCATCGCCTCTTTGTTCTCGTCTTTCTTACTTGAATTCTTGATATGCAAGACGGAGAAAACGCGTAGTTAGCATTCTTTGGCGTGCTGCCCCGTATCTTTGCAGCGGGAGGCCCGCAGGGAGGCGGCCGTGCTACGCTACGCTACGCTACGCTGTGTTACGCTACGCTACGCTGTGTTACGCTACGCTACGGTGTTTCTACGCTACGCCGTAGCTACACTGTGCTATGCATGCTCAATGTGGTGGTCATTATAAAATGCAGGGATAATTGGAAGGGATTCTTAGCATCCAGAAGAGGGCTCCATGTGTTTAGGCCGTGGTCCCAGACTGAATGTACACCACCTCTCCTCACACTAAAATACCCTCAAATCAACGTCAAAGGTCAGATTGTCCAGCTCGGCTTTTAGTTTTTCTTTCTTTTTTCTTTTTTTCCAAGTCAAGAACAATGCTGTGCCTCCTTTTTAACTATCCAGTACAAACACAGTTGCCATTTCTCTTATTTTCCAGCCTCATCCCAGATGTGTGGTAGCGGGGGAGATGGAGGCTCGCTGTGGTGCCGTGCTTTTACTTTCACTCTGCCTGAGCACTCTACAGAGTGAGAACTCCTTGTCGAGAAAGCCTTCATCCCCCCTTCTCTCCTTAGTGCAATGTTTGATTATTAAAGAAGGAAAAAAAAAAAAAAAAAGCATTTATAATGACCTCTCTCAGCAGGGAAAGTCTGACATTTTGAGAACTGCGTTTGAATTCTGGTCAAGTTCATGTAACTGAGGGGAACATATGGAAACAAAAAAACAAAAACAACCTACTTGCACTCATGGGTTCACAGCCCCGTGTTGCTGCACCGGTTATGGTTGAGTTTTATTCAACCAGTTTTGAGATCGAAAAATAAAATGTTACAAATGTTTTGTCTTACCCACATATAATATGTATTTAGACTAGCAGATCTGTATGTACAAAAAAATGAAAACGACATGTAAATCAAGTATTTTGTGGTATGTACATCAAAGGAATTAATTTTACACAATGCAAAAGCAAAAATGGAACAGATGTTTCTAGATGATTAAATACTGAACATTCAAAATATTTCTTTGTATGAAGAAATAAATAAAAAAGTATATATTTTACCAAATCCTCTTGTGCCTGACTTTTATTTCCTTGGTTCTTTTCTGAAGTAAATGTGGGCGTTCTTTAAAAACAATACGAGCTTTAAAAGGTCACGATGACTTCTTAAGGTAAGAAAACCTTCAACTCAAGCGTGTCCATTGTCTTTCTTGCATTTACTGGTGACCACAAACAACAGCATCATTCATTTCCACAGAAAAGTCAGAGTTTCATTACATTACATTTTAAATGAAAGAAATAACCCATTCAATGTATGTCTCTGGATCATTTAGAGTAATCACAAACACACGTGTGTGTATATATATATATATACATATACATAGATATATATATACATATATATATATGTATGTGTGTATATATATATACATAGATATATATGTATATATATATACATATATACATAGATATATATGTATATATACATATACATATATGTATGTGTGTATATATATACATATATACATAGATATATATGTATATATACATAGATATATATATATATATACATAGATATATATGTATGTGTGTGTATATACATATATACATATATATATATACATATATATACATAGATATATATATACATACATAGATATATATGTATGTATATATATACATATATATACATAGATATATATCTATGTATATATATACATAGATATATATGTATATATATACATATACATATATATATACATAGATATATATGTATGTGTGTATATATACATATATACATAGATATATATGTATATATATACATATGTATACATACACATATATATATATATATACATAGATATATATGTATGTATATATATATACATAGATATATATGTATATATATACATAGATATATATGTATGTGTATATATATATATGTGTGTATATATATACTGTATGTGTGTATATATAATGCAAAAAATATATAAGATATGTGAAAAAATATATGGATACCACAATATAATACCACAGTGTAAATAATGATCTGAAAATATAATTGATGATAAGTTATGTGAACATGCAAGAATACAAATTGGGGACGTACTGTTCCCGGAGAACGCTGTGATCACCACCATCAAACATCTGGTGTGGGGAGGACACAGCTAACCTGGCTAAACTAAACCCACAACCATCCACTTAGCTACACAGCTGCAGAAGTGAGTAAACATGCTCTGTCGTTTGGGTGAACCGGCCCTTTAATTGAGTGATGCCTGACACCTGACGAAGGTCCCGCCCACTCCAATTTGATGCTGCATGGCTGCTAGACGCTGGGTAATAAAGCACCTAATGAACAAGCTAGCCACTAAGAGTCAGACTATATGACTTCAAGACGACTCTGTGGAGGACGTCAAGGTGTTCTGTAGTTCACCTCCAGCTGGGGGCCACGCAGGTGCACTTGAAGCCAGAGGTAGTCCACGATGTAGCAGCTCTCTGTACCAGGGGCCTCTGCTCTGTTTACTTGCTTGTTTGTATCTTAGTAACTTTCCACAAACTTTTTGAGAACAGTATGTTTACGAACTTTTGGCAGTTCAATATTTTTCACTCTTTTAAAAGCGTGCAAAAAACAGATTTGACGCTCCTGGTCAATATATTTGGTGCGACTGAGTCTCCAGACTGTGTGTGTGTGTGTGTGTGTGTGTGTTGTAAAGCTGGCTTTCTGTGGTGCGGCGGTTGCAAAAAAAAAAAAAAAAAAAAAATCTGGCTAATTTTTAGTTTTTTTGCTCCGCCTGGCACCGTGGTTATGGAGGTGGGGGGTCTGTGTGGTTTTCAGGTGACCCGTAGCTGTGTGGGAGGTTGGTTGCTGGTGGGTCTGCCTGCTTATCGGAAATGCCCCCCCCCCCCCCCGACGCCCCCACCCTCCTATTACCCGCATCCTCGTCCCCGTAAAAAGCCGCCTATGTTCCTCCCGCTCATAATGAGATGCACCTCCAGGGCTGTTTATTTACAAGCCTCTGAACACCTCCTGTGTATTAACAAGGGCTCCCATCACAAATATCGGTAGAGGTATGTATTTAACAAAACATGGCCGCCGTCCGGGGATGTTGACATCCGCAGGCAAATTGCGAGCGAAGTTCATATGGTCGTTTTGGGATTTTGGCAAATCAAATCCCGGTATGCATGTCAACAGATATAATATCCCACAGAGTTACGGATCACAAAATGGCGCAGTATGTATATTGGAATTGACACTCGCATGGAATCAAGTTGTTCCTCGTGACTGGAAAATATGTTCCTATTTTTTTCACGTTTGCCGCTTTGTGGTTTTTAAAATATGTTGGCACGTCGTTTCTTAAGTCTCTAATGTTCCTGCCACTAAACCAGTGGACCACAGTTCAGAAAGTCAGTGTTCTCAACAAAATAAGAAAGCTTTTTTTTCTGCGCAGACATACCGAAGATGTTTTTTTTAGTTTTTTTTTACAGTGTTTTCATCCTACCGCGTGGACTGATCTAGATTTCTTAAGTTATTATTAGCTCAAAAGGTTGTTTTTTCCTTTTGTTCTCGTGGGTATAGATGCTCTACATCCGACTGACACATCCTGTGTGTTCCCTTTTTAAGGTGGAACAAACAAAAAAACAAACAAAAGTTCCCCGCTGCTGCATCTCAATATGGGGCGTCTTCAAATAAGGAAGAGAGTAATACATTGAAATATGTCTCCAATGCAACCAATACGCCAACAACCTACTGCGTCTGCGAGTCCAAATGCACTTTACTGAGGCAGACAACACTTTATAATCCAAATAAACTCGTCTGCACTGACCGAATCGTCCTGTTCTTGCTCTCCAACCCCCGAGGAAGAGGTGGGCTGTAATGAGGGGAACGCAGCACAAATCCACACAGAGTGCATGCTGGGATTTAGTGGCAAATAAAAAAATGTAAAAAAAAAAGGTGGGCAAACCATTTCCTTCCTGTCAGTCACAGACATCCTGAGGGAATTAAAAACATTATGTGGTTAAAATGTAAAGCGCGAGTGGTATTTCCAACTTCACGAAAACCAAAACCATATTCAGAAACCTAAATAATGTTCTGCTTTAAAGAATGCACGGGGATGCATTTGGATGAACGTTGTTTATGTGTGCCGACACGCCAACTGTGTGTTTCCACAGGGGCGGGGGGGGGGGAGGAGGGGGGGGGACTCGAGTCTCTCGCAACACAAAATATGCAGATGTCCAAACAAGGACACAGATGTAGCCGAGACACCGGCAGTTGGAAATATTGTCTAATACAGCTGTGTGTGTGTGTGTGTGTGTGTGTGTGTGTATGCCGGTGGCACTGCGTCTCCACTTAACCTCGATGGAAAAATGTATCGCACAAAGTAAACAGTGGTTTCCGAGCACAATATGATCCAGTGCAAACAGAGCTATCAGCATCCTCCCTCCCTCCCCCCCCTCCCCCGGTCCACGTGCAGGTGGTGGCCTCGCCTCCTCGTCCGAAAACCATGGTGGACATTTACAAGTCTGGAAGCAGGATAATTGCTCAGCTGGAGCAGTGACAGACACACCGGAGAGGAAGGCAAACAGGATGCGGTGTGTGAATGACGACGCAAAAAATACCGATGACAAAAAGCTAGCCAGGTGGGTGGAAGTGGAGCACGTGGCCCCCCCCCCCCCCACACCTGCGTTAACTCGTGACTAACCCGATTAACCTGTCCATGGATCAGACGGACTGCAGATACGGGCAACGATGGATTCCCGGCCGGCAGCCAGCGAGTCTTCTTGAAGGAAATGGTTTGTGTAATTAACAGAGGAGCTCAGAGCTCTGACAGGGGGGGGGGGGGGGGGGATTGTAGCGTTTTCAGATGATGTCTTATTGTCAACGCGGGTGTGTGTTATGGGTATAGGCGGCTGCTGCTTTGGGATGGAAACAGACACCTGGCAGCACTAGACCCCCCCCCCCCCCCCCCCTACCATCCCATTGACACCATCTCCAGCGCCGGTTGCTGTGTGGTGGTGTTTTCATCATATTAGCTTCAACCTGCTCTGCAAAGCAATATCCAAACAAGCCTTGTCACAATGGTAGGAAGCATGGCAGAGGAGGGGGGGGGGGGGGCATTAAACATTTAGCTGTCTACCCTGCTCTCCTTTTTAGAGCTCAACCACGATGCAGCTGGGGGGGTCTTCACACGCAATCTCGAGTACTCTACTCCTGTGAATTTTCATTCTGTTGCGAGGTCCAAGTTTACTTCCTGTCAGCTACCAAATTAACACAGGAAATACAAATGTTTGTGTTGCCAAGTTTGAAAATGTCCGTCGTTTACTGACAGTTTGGCTAGCTAGCTAAGGTTGCTAGTTTACGTTAGCTTGTGGTAGTTAGAATCCGGAGGGTGAAGAACACTGATCTCAGACCTGCTGTTTTGCGTTCATGTTTTAACCAACCGATCGATCGCTGGTGAGCTTTCCAACCGGTACATCGATGTTTCCAACCAAGCCGCTGGTCATTGTGGTTAAAACTACAGTTACCGTGGTGATCCACCCGGGGGGGTCAACCTTTGTGACCCGGGACTTTCATTGGGAATGCTTTCTCACAAAAAATATATATATGAAAACTGTTGGTAGCGATTTCTGTGGATTATCCAGCGTAAACATGTATTTAAATTTGTTAAATATTTATATGGAAATATTCCATTCACAATTAATATCTCAAACAGAAAACCAGTTAATGTTTGTTTTTTTCTACAGTACCTCTGGTGCTTTTCTTTTTCTTTTAAACAGAATCAACATCCTCCTTTTTTTTTAATAGTAACTGTTAAGAGTCAGGAAATAAATAACATTAAGCAAGAAATAGAAAACAGCTTTCAGTAAATTTAGAGGAAGATCTTAAAAGGCAGCGTCGTCTCCGTGGAATTCCCCGAGTCTACAACAGAAGAGATCAAAAAAGTGACCTCATGCATTTTTTTTTTAGAAGAATTACATGTTTTGTTGCTGGAAATGAAATCCATATTTAGATCATAAAGCCGTCTAAAACTGGTGTTAGGTGCATCGTAAAGGTCCGCTACATACCAAATACAGCGTCTACGTCTCGGGCTTCATCGGATCATGCTTCCCCCCCCCCCCCCCCCCACCCCCCCCCCCCCACCCTCGGCTTCCACTGTTCCCCTCCGCCTGACAGATGTCAGACATGTTGCGACAGGCTCAGCCCCAGAGATGTTACGGCGAGAGAGGAAACACGGGGGATCAAGGGGGAGTCTGTCTTTATCACCGCGGGTATAAAAAGGAGATTAGCCGGTGCACCTGAGGAGAAGCCCGTGCTGGTTTACACGAGGGGTAATGACCGGTTAAACAGTCGGGGGGGGGGGCTGTACAGCTGCCCTATCAGGTGAGCCTCCCTCAGAGCACTCAGTTACACCTCACCTCCAAGATCAAGTATTGGCTTGTCCTCAATTTTGTTTTTCTTCTTCTTCTTTTTTTTTGCCGTTTAATCGTAGAAAGACGAGGTGAATCCGGACACGTGCTCACAGGAAAACCTCCACGGGGGGGGGGGGGTCATATGATATGTATGACATGAAATGTCTCATTAATGACGAAGACGATTATTGAAGATCAAGAGATTGATTTGTGTTTGGGGAGAGCAGACAGGCGACCTTGTTCATCTCCTCGTCGTATAATCGGCTCGTTTATGAACGCAGATTCACGTGTTCCGCTTGATGTCTGTGCCATCTCGTGACAGGATATCTGACAGCAATAGCGTGTGTGTGTGTGTGTGTGTGTGAGTGTGTGTGTGTGCTACACAAGCGTAAGCCCTCCCCTCTGGTCACACGAAGCCTTGAGATGTGTCTCTATTACCAACAGGCGCAGGAAGCGGCAAGCTGGCACACACACCTGTCTGTCTTATGGCGGCCAAATGTGTGTGTGTGTGTGTGTGTGTGTGTGTGTGGGGGGGGGGGGCTCCACTGATTAAAGAGAATAAATAAAACAACTGTATGTTGGACAGATGTTTGGCCTGGTGTTGATACACACCTGCAAGAGCTGCCTCGGATACAAGCTTTTCTTTTTTTCTTTTACGGCGTCTGGTTTTCCTATTTGTGTTTGGGTGGTTTTACGGTTCCCTGTTGATGTTTAGCAGCGGTCTGCAGTTCATTTCCACCTTCCGCTCCAGAAGAAAGCATTGTGTGATTCATTTGCCTTTTTTAAAAGCCTTTTTCATAGCCGCTACCTTGTTTGTGTCAAAGTGCGCTGCCCTAATCCATAAGTAATGTTTGTGTACTATGTATATGTATATATATATGTATATATATATATATATATATATATATGTATATGTATATATATATATATATATATATATATATATGCTGGACACAAGCTGTGTACACTTAAGCGCTCTCTGCATCTATATGTGGTTGTACAATGCATCTGTGACACATAGCAAACACAAGCATTTCTTTGTGTAATGCGTAGGTGGGAATTAAATTAATAACATAGGAAAAAAAAAGAGGAAAAAATGACCAAAAAAATTGCGTTAAATACAATGAACTTCTCAAATGTATGATGTGTTATTGTTGTTCTGGGCCTATACAGTTTTTACAGCACAAATACAATGTTTTTCTCGGTGTCACAGTTCTATTAATCATGTAATCTTGTCACATGGTTTTGAATATATTGCATGAATGTCGACCGTTTCATTTCACATTTTACTTTTGCCAAAGGATTTTAATTACATTTTCTTAAAACGTGCGCAAAACATTTTTTACGAAACTTGCGAGACGAGCGAAGGTGAATTTAAAAAAAGAAAGAAAAGTAAATAAAAAATCGTGCCACCCCGGTGTGCAGCGTGAATGTGTTGGTAAACAAGGCGCCTGCAGCTCACCCGTGCGTGTATTTGTGTGCACGAACACATCGCTTGTGAGTGCCAGTTGCGATGTGCCGATGCACACTTGATGATGGACTACACGAGGAGGGGTGGGAGCGAGCGCTGTGTGTGTTTTGATTACTGCACCGACCCCCCCCCCCCCCCCCCCCCACCTCCCCTGCAGAGACACTTAAATGTGGTCGGACACACGCCGACTGATGGCCATCAATAATGCACGTGGCGGGAGGATCCGGCAAACCCGCGTTATCATCGGGGGGGCAACGGGTGTGTCCCTGCAGGAAGCCTTCTGCAGACGGATGGCTTCAATTTCCTATCTGATGAGGACCCCCCCCCCCCCCCCCCCATTGCCAGAATGAGTATCATCGTCTCGTCTAATGCGCGATTATTAACATTAGGTCCCTTGCGCTGGAAAAGTGGGTCTTTATAATTCTCCCACAGATGAGGCTATAGCTCACTGTTTGTCAGCGGGGGGTCCGAGCCCAGCTGTTGGCATGATAACGTGTGAGAGAGAAGGATGCCGAGTGGGAGTTTGAGTGTGGTGGTGGTGTGGTGGTGGTGGTGGTGGGGTGGTGGGGAGTGGGGCGAAAAGCCAGAGATAGGGAAGTGGGATGTCAGCTCGTTGGCGATCAAAGAAAATGAAAAAAGATTCTGTATTTCAGCACATCAGTTCAGCTTCAGTGGGCTTGATGTCTCACGGTTATCATTCTGTCATCGGGACTTATGAGTTTATCGAATGTCGAAGCGAATAAGAATCGTTTAAAAAAAAAAAAGGAAAGAAGGAAGTCAAACGGAAGGATGTCTGGGAATTTTAATGATACTTCTCTCCTTTTGACCTTCTTGACTGCGGTTGCATTTTGTGTGCGTCAAAAATAAAAGAGGTTAACGTGTGCGTGTGCACGGCAGCGTTTCCACATCTGGGAGGAGAACAGAGCCGCTTTTCATCTTTTTGTTTTCGGAGATGTCCCGTTCAGACTTCAATGGTAACGCTTCCAGTCCCGCACAGTCAATGGGCGACCGACTCTTCGGTCTGGAAAACCATTGCCACCATTGCCCTGCCACTTCCTCCTGCTGGTCTACCGGTGGGCCCACTCGCAGCCCTAATTAGGCCCTGATGAGAGCGGCACCGGCGTTCCTTCACGTTTTGAGGCGGCTTTGCTGGTGACGGCGGAAAGTCCTTCGCCTCCCCAGTCCTGGCAATGGAAAACTGGGCCCCATTTGAGGTTTTCCCTTCTCGAGGCTGACGCGGCGGCGGGCGGTGAGATGGTCACCGAAGAGGAGAACGCAGACGTATCGCCGGCGGCGTGAATTTTTTCCTACGCTCATTCCCCCCCCTCCCCTCCCCTCCCCTTAATGACCGTTTCATCAAACGCCTGCATCACCGCGGCGTTTTTTGGAACGTCACTTACAGTTTTAAGGTCAGTACATTAGTGTCATCAATTTATTCATAGCCTTCTCCCCGGCCCTCCGGGGGCCGGCGGGCGTCTCCTTTAATAAGGCGCTGACATCTGTCTGCTGAGATTGCCCACTGAGCATCGTCTCCCCTCGAATGGGGGCCAGAGACCCTGAGTGTGTGTGTGTGTGTGTGTGGGTTTGCCATTGTTTCTGCAAGCAACACACACACACACACACACACACACACACACACACACAACAATCTGGCTGCATGCCATCAGCGCACCATGAGGGATGGAATGACCACATTAGCTCAAGTCATTGAGCATTCTTCCACCCGTACCGAGTCATACCTGTGTTTAGCGCCTTGTCCAACGTGCCACTGCCGGTATTGAATACTAATGGGCATTTTTTTCTCGCTCCAGCAGACACACATGTGACTCGCCACCGACAAGTGATATGAAACACGCGATCACTTCATTACACGGTATATTTTATTTAGTCCATCCTCCATCTTTCCACGACTCCCCCTGACATTATAATTGCACCGACACTGGAGGCAGTGTGGGCTGCATGTGAACCGCACGGATAAAAGACAATTCCTCCTTCTTCTTCTTCTTCTTCCTCTTCTTCTTCTCTGTCATTAGTTACCACTCTGATCAAAAGATGAGTCGCGGATAGTTCACCAGACTAAATCCGTCCTCTCCGGGTTTTTTTTTTTTTGAAGCCTGGAGGACGTGTCTTCGGGGCAATGACTTCCTCGCACTTGTTCAAACAAAAAAAAAAAACACATCAAACGGGGGTTATGCATTTGATTATCATGCTTTTTGATAGTCTCCGCATCACAGAGAATTGAATCGTGTCGTCGCGCGTACGACAGCTGAGGAAATGCAAGAGGAAACCGACAAGAATGAACGTCGTGGTTAGTTAGCGTGTTGGAAATCAGACGGGGAGAGTTATGCTCCAGATATTGCCTAATTGGACTTACAAAAAGAAGACCCAATAATCTGATTTTATTCCTTTTTTTACGCGACGGAAAAGCCGGTCGCATGGCACAAATGTAGCCGAGTCGGTCCCGTTTTTAGCAGCATGCTAAAAAATGTATGCGTTATTTTAAGATCACAGAAAGAGCATAACATGTATACTAGATGGAGTCATGTATATAAAGAATAGAAAGAGAGATGGGATGAAACTAGTCCTGCAGCTAACTTAAAGGACAGCGTGGGGAGCATGCTAACCTCAATGCTGCATGTCCTTTTTAATAAGCACCAATAAAAGCAAGCGGCCACACTGCCATTCGACTGTCCTCCGGCGGGGCTCAAAAGGTGAAGGGGAGATGGATTTTTTTTGTCTTTATAGGTGTCAAAGTTTTGATTTTGTAACCTGCATAAAATGTGTCCCTGGCTTCAAAAAGAAAAAGAAAATCACCAAAAGATATGCTCGCCATGCATATTTTACAGCAGAGAGAGAGAGAGAGAGAGAGAGAGAGGAAGAGAGAGAGAGAGAGAGAGAAGAGGAGAGAGAGAGAGAGAGAGGAGAGAGAGAGAGAGAGAGAGAGAGAGAGAAGAGAGAGAGAAGAGAGAGAGAGAGAGAGAGAGAGAGAGAGAGAGAGAGAGAGAGAGAGAGAGAGAGAGAGAGAGAGAGAGAGAGAGAGAGAGAGAGAGAGAGAGAGAGAGAGAACCGAGTTTACAAGGGTGCACGTGGTGAGAAGATGGTGGTAGAGGTGCCTCCTGATTTTTATTTATTTTTTTCTTCCAGAGCGAAGTAGATAGTATGACAAGCCGATAGGGGGAAAAAAAGAAAAAGAGAACATTAAATAAAGTGCAAAAAAGAGGGAATATGAAATGAGGGGGGGGGGGGGGGGGGGGGGGGGGGGGGGGGGGGGGGGGGGGGGGGGTGGGGGGGGGTGCAAAACCCTTTTCCATCCTCGCTACCATATTCTGCCCATTAGTGGGAGTAGTGCTTCTCCACACTGTGGTTGCCTCTTTCTTCAGGTTGACTTATCCCTCTTGAAGCATGCGTGAGTGGGGTGACGGGGGTGGTTGGGGGGTGGGGGGGGGGGGGGGTAACAGAAGCAGAGGTGGGTGGTAATTAGAAACATTACTGTCGTCAGAGGGTTATCGGTGCATCTTTCCTGCCGGTCCGTTTCTTTTGGATACTGGCGAGTTTTTCCCAGAGAGATGAGCCCGGCAGTCAATTAAAAGGCCTTTCTCTCTCCCCGATAAGAGGGCTATTAATACCGTGGCAATGGTTGGCACTTAACCGGCAATGAATGGCCGTGGATGAGCATTGAAAGTTTTATCAACTCCTCCCGGGGGCTCCCGCTCTTTCTTTCTTTCTCTTAGAGAGGAATTAACTGATACCGCGAGGCCGAGCTGCGGGCGTCTTATCAACTGATTACTCTCTAAAAAACCATCAAGTGCATTTTTAATGGGGTTGTTTCTACTGCGGAGTATAAAAACAGCCCTCGGCGTACAGCGCATGAGCTCTGTCACAGATTCTAACGACCGCGTTGTGGACTTAGTCTCGCGCCTGGTGGAAAAATGGCCGCTTTGAGGCAGCATGTGTGTGGCGGATGTCCCCCCCTCCTCCATTGTTCAACAAGCTGTCTCGTCTTCTCCCCAAACGTCTTTCTTTGGAGGTTTGTAGGCGCGTGCACAAGCTCTTCAGTGATTGGATAATAAAAATGTCAAAACATATCGCTCACATTGTGTGTTTGATGGACATTTCTATAATGGCGTCTTGAAAAGGGGCATTAGTTATTCAGTTTCTTTGATTGCACAGGCTTTCCATTAAAGCCGCACAGTTATGTAACTCCAATCATTTATAATGTGAAACTCAAGTGTTGTGCTTACAGGAACAAGTACACTTTGTACAGAGATGTTGACTGACATTCATTCATCTATTTTTTTGTTTTGTTGCAAAGTTAATCAAGAAGTCGGTAATTATTCAAATGTAGGTTCAGTTTTTCTTGCATTGAACCAACCTGCGGGGCTTTAGTCTGTCGATTCCTAACGATAACACTACCAGAGATCTCAATATGTCACGAGAAATTATATTTCTGTACCAAGTCGCTGCGTTCAAGCTCAATTCAGCAAAATTGAGTGTTGAAGGTCAATTCTTATGTTATTCATGATGTGTTCAAATTGTTGGTGGGACATGAGGAAGTACGTGGGATTCATGCAACAACAACAACAATGATCATCTTCCCTTTAGGCAGAGTTGTCCAATATCCATATTCTATCTATTAATAAGTTTATATAAATATAGTTTGAGGTATTTTTCTGCAAGACGAGCCCGGGCTATAAACTAGAACTAGCTTGTTGTCGTTGTAGATTGAGACTCGGCGGTGTGATGTTACAAAAAATTCCTTCAATAAGTCATTGGATATAGGGTTCGACATTGCGGGGGGGAGGAAAGGGGGGGGGGGGGGGGTGTACAGAACTGTTTGGGTTGTGTGTCAGTGTCGCTTCTCTTACTCAAGTCGGGATGTCGACGTCCCGTGGGAGCGTCCACACTGAAATAGCCACTCGCGGTTCTGTAAGTCGCTTTGTACCCAGGGGGGGTCACGCCTCCCCTCAGCTGCTGCAGGGCACCGACACATGGCTCCAGATGTGGCGCAGTAAATATATCCCCATCGAGATGGAGCAAAGTGGGATGTCAGTGTGTGCTCTCTCTCTCTCCCTTTCTGTCTGGCTCTCTATTTATGCCTCTATGTGTGTGTGTGTGTGTGTGTGTGTGTGTGTGTGTGTGTGTGTGTGTGTGTGTGTGTGTGGTGTGTGTGTGTTGTGGTGAGAGAACGAGGCTAGCCATGCAAACTTTGGCCAAAGAGGAGCTTGGTAAAAAGCAAAAGAGTGCCCCCCCCCCCCCTCCTTTTTTGAAAGAGAGAGCGGGGAGAGAGGGAGACCGTCGCTCGGCTGGCGCATTTACGGATAAAAATTTCATGACGCTAAATCTAGACAGACTTTTAGTGTCAGTCAGGATTACGGCAGCGGCCCGAAAAACATTCATGAATTATTAAAAGCGGTGGAAGAGGAGATCCCCGGGTGCCGGGGAGCAGATGAGAAGGAGAGTGAACGGAGGAGAGAGGCGAGAGGAGGAATCAAGCTTGATGTAAATAAATAAATAGATCAATACATGTAAAAGTAAGCAAGGTCAGCAAGGGGGGGTGGTGTGGGGGCGGGGGGGGGGGGGGACAGTGTTTAGTTCAAACTCTGGCTTCTGGGAGACGTCGGTGTCTCTGTTCGGCTTTTAGACTTTAAGCTCACTGTGACAAGATGAGGAACTTAGGAGTGCTGGTGCCTGTAAAGGGGGGAAGATCACGGTGCCATGACAACCATCCAGCTCCCTGCAGCCCGGCTCTGTTTGAAGTTAACGGTGGAGAAGTGCATGGTGAGGGGGTTAAGCGTCTGTGTGTGTGTGTGTGTGTCAGAATGCAAAATACACCTCCAGCGATGCAACATGTGTATGTGTGTGTGTGTGTGTGTGTGTGTGACTCAGGGACAATATGTTTATCGTGCATCTAAATATTAGAGCAGAGCCATGTGCACGTGCCGCATTCATTCCTGCAGACCGCGACAGGAACGCGGGATGTAAGGACAGTGGCATATATGACTCAAAATAACGATGACGCGGTTTTAAGTTATACATAACACATGATTTTTTTCCGTCTCGTGCGGGCTGCTTTTTTACGTCACATCGTTTTGGGTGTCCACCATTTTTCTTTTCTTTTTGAAGCGAAGAACAACGTGAATGTGCCAGTGTGTGCGTCGCACGACAGACCTTGAGGTCTCATCAGCACAAAAACAAGTCTTTATATTTAACGGCCGTGAACAGACTCTGCACACAAGGAGGGTAAATTAAGACAGCTAAACAAATACGCTGCCCCCCCTCCTGTCCTTCGCTATGCCACACAGCCCGAAAACCAGGTGAGCCGACACCCCCGTATCTCTCTCACTGCTGGAATGTCAAAGGGCGCACTGTTGACCCAGACGGAGCTGCCACTCAGCGTGAGAGAGAGAGTGTGTGTGTGTGTGTGGTAGGGGGGGGGGGGGGGGGGGGGGCTTTTTGGCAGGCTTTCCCCCCCCCCCCCTGCTCCCCAGGGCCCCGTCTGCTGTTCCCTTGGTGGCATCGGGACGCCAGCAGACGCAGGGTCTGGCTTCTGATCCAGTCTTTCTCTCTCTCCCTCTCCATTCACAGCAGGGCCGCAATTGATCCGTCGATTATTATTATTATTATTTCTTTTTACGTCAGAAAAACAGTGAAAAAAATCGGTGTTTTCCCCACGGAACCGAAATGACGTCCTCGAATGTCTCGTCTGAGGAGTGAGGCCACCAGAAAATAAATGTAAGGAGCTGAAATCAGAGCTTTTTGACTTTTTATTATCAAAGTAGTTGATGATTCATTTAAGAGTTGACAACTGATCGATTTGTCTCCCCCCCCCCCCCCCCCCCCCCAATCGGCCCCTTTGCTCTGTGTGTTTGCCGTCTTCTTGTTTGTTGAGTGCGAGCGCGTCGTCGGTGTGCTCCTCTTGAGTCAACACTGAGAACAAACACCTCCAGTTGTGGGCTCAGTTCAAACATGTCCGACTCTTGACCTTTAACCCCCTGACACTTAACACCAACTAGCCTCCTGAGAGATCCCAATAGTCAACGCGTCACGTGGAGATTTGTGAAGAAATGTGATTTGATATTCGCTGTTCGTCACTTTTAGGGCTTCGGCTTACTATTTGACAATTACTTTTAGAATTAATAAATATTTTTTTCAAAATTTTTCCAATCCAAAACACAATGAAGGTCAATGTACGAGAAACAGGAAACGCAGAGCCTCTTTTTCTTTGATTGCTGACTTGACGGATTCGACGATCAATATTTAATACGCTGATCCACTAATCCATTAATCAGATTATTGTTTCAGCTGTAGTGGATTCCATGCATTGAAGTTTCTCTAAAGCCGAGTCTATGTCATTCATAGACGGAGGAGACGTTTTTAAGTCTAGGCTCGGCAGACGGATATGATATGATATATAATAGGAAAGGATTGTACAAGTCCTAATGGGGTGTCACCCGGCGGATGAATTCAGAAGCGAACCAGCAGAGCGCCAGGTGCAGCGGGCGCCAGCGACACACGCCTGAGACTGTGTCTCGCCATCTGCCACGCCGATCATTAGAAAGGATGTCACACTGAGCTTGAGACCCTCGTGGATGCACGCGCCCCTCTTCCTACGCCGCTCCCTCTCACTTATCCCTTTGTTGTCTTGATTTGAGGGCAAATATGAGATTGGATTTGCGGGGTGTGTGTGTGTGTGTGGGGGGGGGGGGGGCGGGGTTGATTGTTTTTACTCAGCGAAGGAATCCCCATAAGGTGCCGAGGTCGCGTCACAAGACCACGGGGGCCTCGTCTCTTGTGGCGTGGCGTGAAAGGTCAGATGATGCCCCGTCCGTGTGTGTGTGTGTGTGTGTGTGTGTGTGTGTGTGTTGTTGCACTCCGAGGAACAGGCTCTGGTGAGAGTTTTGCTAACAAAAAAAATGCATAAATAGTATCGGAGATATAGAATAATATACACAAAATGAGACCTGGGACATAAACAGACTGTGGTGCATTTTGCCGATCAGTGTGAACCAGTAACCTGGCGATCAACAGGGTGTGTGTGTGTGTGTGTGTGTGTGTGTGTGTGTGTGTGTGCCATGTTCAGATAACAGAGATTCAATCTGCGACCTGAGGGATGGGGGGGTCCTCTTCTTCCGCCTCATGGGGCCCACGTTCTTCATGCCCCTGTAGACCTCGGCCGGGACCCCCAACAGCTTGGAAGATAAATATCTAATCAATATACAACTGCATTTGCATAGAAAACACAAAACCTATAGCACAAAGCCAGAAAAGCGATGTGTTGATCTTCAGATCTGGCCGTGGCATTAAATGCATCATACGCGTTGATGAATTTGCTACAAAATAAGAGCATTTCTCATGAAAATCATATTCACGGGGAGGTTAATAACTTCAACACGTTCTGTCTGGAGCACATCCGTGAGTTTTACTTTACTCTACCATCCAGAGCCTGTAAAGTGGCAAAAAAAAGACGTAAATCACGGGCTGGAGACCAATTTGAGAAAAACTGCTGTCCCTAAATTGGCACGCGCGATCCGTGATGATGCCGTCTGGCCCTCGGAGAGAGCTGCCTGAGTGGCGTTGCTCGGACCTTCAGCCAATGCGAGGTCAAGCGAGAGCACATAGTCCACGCTCCGCGCGTCAGTGGTTCGATCTCTCGCGTCAAAGCCGAGGTCCTCCTTGATCCCTGATGGATGTTATGCAGGCCGAACCCCAGGGATCTCTAGCGCAATCCTTCTGGGAGAACAGAAGGAGCAACAACAACAACCATCTGATCCATCTGATGGCAAAGAAAAAAAAAAAAGAAAACAGCCGGAGCCCTTAGCAGGAAAATTCCATTAAAAAAAACTTAAAAAGGTCCCCACGAGGATTTAGAGTGTAAACATACGTTGTGTTTCCTCACCACAACACACCCTGTGTGTCCTTGAGGCCTCGGGTTTTTGAAATCGAAACGGCATCATTGTCTTTACATCAGCTGGCAGGCGTCTGCTCTTCTTCCCCCCCCCCCCCCCCCTTCTTTTTTTTTTTTTTTAATGGCAGAACCCGCTGTCGCCGTGCGTCACCGTCAAGCCAGTGATGTAATTAAAGCAACCGCTTATCAAGTATGGCGATATGACACGTTTCAAAATGTAAGCGTCTTCTTGTTAGTGAATAATAAATCATGTTTACGATAGAACGGGCCCTGCTGGGCCGTCTGCACATGCTGAGGCGGTTGCTATGGAACGTACACTTAGCAACTAGAATATTTATCTCATCAACACAAGCTAGGGTTTACTGTAACACTGCTATAGCATTGCCCCTAGTGGTGAAATACTTATCCTTTTTGTAATTGTTTTAATTACGCCTCAGTTTAAGGACTTTTACTGGATTCATCTTGGGACGCGTTACTTTTTTTTTTAGCTTCCTGCAAAAGATGTGTACTCGTTTCCCAGCACATTCACTTTACGAAGTCTTTTTATAGAGCGTGTTCTTTCCCTTCTTCCGACACTCCCATGACTGATACACAGAAATCCAGCACATCCTCAGCGCTTTTTTTCTCTCTCCGTGAGATACCTCTTCCCATCGTTTGCCGAGAAACCCCCCCCCCCCCTACCCCCCCGGGAGGAACGGCTGGTGTTTATTTTTTGACGTGTCCCCTGACGAAGGTGCCAGGACGGTGTGACAGGGTGCGAGAGAGAGATGGAGGGGAAGGAGGAGGAGAGGTAAACTACAAGCTGGTTGACGGTCCCCGCGGGCTTCTCTCCGTCACTTCACAGCCGTGTATGGAGCCGCGGCGCACCCTGCGGAGCTGCCCCCGACGACAGGCACCCGGGAGAGGTGTTATCACCCCCTTTAAACACAGCGAGAGGAGGCATTAGTGGCCGAGGGGAGGAGTGGTGACAGCTCTCTCCGGGACAGAAGCAGATAGGAGCGCTTCCTCTAGGACATCTTTAGATGGGGAGGCGGGGGGGAGGATTAGAGTAGAGGTTCGGATATTTCATATTGCTGGAAAAAAGAAGTTCAGCTGAAAAGTTCTCTCGGGTATAAAAAGGGCACGAGACAGAAGAAAAGGGCAAGAGAGAGGAGCCCCTCGTTGAATCTATGCTCTATGGCGGGTATACCTTTTGTGGCAGATGAGGACATTTTAAAAAGGGACAAATTCGGGCTAATTGCAGCTGCAGGTCCAGCAGACTCTTTGGGCGAGGCCGCGGCCGGGGTCAGGCCAGCATCAATCACCCAGGGGTGGCCCCACAAATCTGGTCCCTCTCAGGAGACCATTACAATGGGTCCACAATAGCCTGTGGTCAGGCCTCCCGTTGTCCAATAGGAGGGGGGTGGACGGGGTCAGAGTGTCCTGAATGGCCAGTGGCCAGCAGTGACCCACTCTTTATTGGTATGCAGAATAATGGACGGTGGTCCGGGTGGGTTGTGGGGGGTGGTGGGAACGGATTTGGTCATAGAGGCGATCATGGTCACGGCGGTTTGTTTCACAATGAAAGGGAGAAAAAAAAAACATCTTCTTTAATTTATTTTGTGAAGGCAAATTTTTTTTTTTTTAAACGTCGAAGCAGTGAAATGCACCTTTTTAATGGCATTATATGATCTTTTTTTAAAAAAAAACTTTGCTTATATTGTACAAACCTTTTACTGCTCCACAAATTCTAAAAGTAGCTGGAAGATTAACCAAAAATGTAAAACACATTATGTAGATGAGGATCTGTGTAAAAAAGTATTTCCCTTTCGAACCACATTCAAATCAACAGACATCACAGGCTCAGAAAATGGAAATTTTAATTTTTGTATTTCCTTTCCTCACCTGTACGTCTCTTGCCTTTCTAGAGCCTTTTACGTCTCCCATGGAGTGAACATCTCGTTCTGAAGAGTCAACGAGTGACCTTTTAGAAACACACAGTACACAATTAATCATTTATGAAATGCCATGTAGTGTTGCGTGTATTGTTGGTGGAAACTATAAACATAGAGACCATCTTGTGATGAGATCACACCAGCTGCCAGCCAGATCAGGCCGGGTTAAAAGCCCCTTTACCCACTTCCTGGCTCCCAATTTCCGGCGCCTTTACTCGGACCACACCCATTTTCAAACACATGTTCGTCTCGACTACAGAGCCGTACAGTTTTGGGTCAGGCTGCGGTCTAATAGCCACAACAATGACGTCCTATGTCTTTTCCTAACCACTTTAACTCGGGCCACTTTAATCGTGACGCATAGATGAAAAGAGTACTAAACTAAACTTCAAAAAAAGGATTCCCGTCCAAAATTATATACACGTAAACACAGGCGGTGGATGTCATGAACGTCCAGATGGTGCGCGTCGCTTTAAATGTTGCTTCTGTGAGGAAGTGTGGGACCGCATTGTCTCCTTTTCCTTTCATAAAGGACAAGTGGCCCTATGCTAAAGGAGATAAGGAAGGATTTAGAGGATTCAACCAGCTCTTATCATGGCGGCCCCCTTAAACACATCTGGGTCAGGAACCTTTTCCAAGCAAATTGGGCCAGTTGCCTTCACAATGCCCCCACCTTCTGCCCTCCTACTTCCCGCCCCCTCTTGCTCGGACAAAGCACACACCATCTTCAAACTCCGCCTCCACCGCGAGTTCGACTAGCGCGCCGGTAAAGTATAGCGTGAACGCTATCGCCGTCGACAACATCTTTCCACAGACACACAAAGAACACCTGGCAAAGCACTCAAAATGTCCTCCGTGGTAGTTCCTGTTACAGTGGGGTGTCTTCAGGACACACACACACACACACACACACACAAAGGTGAAAACAATACCAGCTTTGCGGTCGCAGCTGGTAAAAAATGGCATATGATGTGACTTTTGTGTTTGCACTCCATTGGGGAAAAACCAAATGCAATCCGCTTCCACTGGTTCTCTCTCTCCCTCATTGTGTCTTTCACTCCCGATGGGAATACCAACCCATTTGCAAGTCATGCTATAATTCTTGCCTTTTCACCTTTCCGGTCTTCCGGCTTCTCATAATGGATAAACCACCTGACGAGCCCCCCCAAAATCCTCGCTCTCTGGGGCCCCAGGCGTTTTTTTTTTTGGTCACAGCCCAATCGTTCACTGTATACGTCCTTTTGTGTTTTCTTTTGCGTTCTTTTTAAATCCGTGTTTCCTGTTCTGTCCAATCAAACGTGACATCCTTAATGTCATCCAGACAACGCCGTGCGTTCTCCTCATGGCCCCTATTCTCAGCCCTGCTTAGCTGATCCGAGCCCTGTTCACAGTAAAAAAATATATATATATTAAGTGTTCTGCCGTTCAGTAGTTTTGAACTACGGTGGCCGCTTTAATTTTAATCTCTTACGTTCCAGCAAGATGAAGGTAGAACAATGGGGGGCTAACGTTCCCAAAATGTGTCCCCCGTCTGCAAGACGGTGGCACTTTAACGTTCTTTCTGTACAGTGTTTTTCAGCCCCTTCATCCACTGGGAAGGGTGACTTTTAAAAAAAAAAAAGATTTTTATGTGGCACTTTAACAGCCGGCTGCGCGAGTGAGAGTTACACAAAGAGTTGTTTTATGGCGATGGGAATCGGCTACACTGTGACCTTTTTTCCACACACGGACGAGTGTGTCGTAACGGCCTTTTTGGAATCATCTGGTCGTCTTAAAAAGCAAAGAAACATACCAGAATATATATATATATATATTTTTTTTTACGTGGTTCTGATTTTTCCAGCTCATTTCTCAACGTGGAGCTAACGGAGTTGACGGACACACCTGAACCCCGATCTGTTCCTGACTGAAGATCGTTGTGTTACGGACGGTCGTGAGCTCGTTTGCGTTACAGATTCCAGGGTTTTACCCCATTATATATATTTATTGACACATTCTTTTGCATGTTCATCTGACATTCATGTAACGGATCGTCTGCATTCGGAGCCGTCGACACACAAACCGTTAAACCTCTCGCTAAGTTTTGATACTTCGGAACTTGCAGAGGGGGAGGGGGGGAAGCGATGCTCACTGAAATATTCAAACGGAGCATGCTATTACTTCTGCATGGGCAAACCTTTCAAGATGAGATCCGGTTAATTTAGGCAGAAAATACATAGTCTATTAATGTGTGTGTGTGTGTGCACGATGAATATTTACTTCTCTCGGCTGTGTGTGACGCTGGGGACAGGTGATGTGAGGATGCTCCCTCCCTTCTATCCGTGGAACCAGTTCCTCATATGAACCGCTTTGACACCACGTGCTCCTCACGAGCTAAGCCCCTCCCCCCCGCCGTCCATCTCGGTGGCATACAGCGTTGGACGCAGCTCGTGTAAAACACACCAGCAGAGCGAGCCGAGCGCTCTCCCCAATGAGATTAGAGAGCCTCACATATGGCTCCTAATCCTCTTGATTTAAGGGCCAGTTAAAGCATTTCCCATTATTATGTTTCCAGTTCCTGTTAGAGAAAGCCTTATTATACAGTTACTGTTTAGTGGAGGCAAGGGCATGGTTTATTAATAAGAGAAGTGTTAAGTCGCACAATTATTCGTGGCTTTGTGCGCTGTCCAGGATTTCCATTAAAAAAATAAAAATAAATTAGGAATATAAATCAGAAGCTGCGGCCAAACATATTGTCTTAGAATGAGAGATCGTGAGAAAAGGTTATTGCAAAATAAGAGGTACGTTATGTGAGACGTCGGCTAACATAGGGACGTACACATAGTATATTGTTATATGCACTGATATACATTATTAATGTATTCCTACATTTAAATAGAAACAATGTGTTGAACATATTGTGAGTATTTAAAAGAACTCAATAAACACAATTCTGGCTCAATGTGGCACAAACGTCCACTTTTGGAGGTCAAAGGTCACGGTGGTCTCACAAAACATGTTTCGTTTTTTTTTTGGTGCCAAAACTCAAGAATTCTTACGCTACTTATGACAATTTTTACACATGTCTAACAGTCAAGTGATGACATTTTGGACAGACGTGCATTTAAACTGCAGCACGAGGCCGTTAGACATCATCAGCTCCTTCGGGAAGAATAAAAATTATTTAAATGTGTAGTATATGAAGAAAGCAAAAGTGAAATCAGGATGTTTATAAGTCTATTTCTTATGTATTTATTGATTTGTTTTTATACTCATTTGAGAGCGTGAGGGGCACACGTTCCGCGGACGGGAGCCAATCATTGGAAAATGCAACTAATTAAACCGTGTACGCCGTCACCTCCACTGACACGGAGCGGTGGTTCCAGCAGCGAGACGCAACAACAAATACGACATCTGCAACGGGTTACAGTCAGGAAGGAAACACGGTCCAGGACACACACGCACACGCACACGCACACGCACACACACACACACACACACACAAACAGGTGGCTTCCACACCGAACTGGACTTTTAATTGAGTCCATCTCAAGCCAGCGGGCAAAGTCCAGACCGTCCCATCTTCCCATCTTCACCAAGTAACACTTTCCTGTGGTCTTTGATATTTTAGTTTGTTGTCACCATGGGAACAGAGGGAGAAGCATCAGTGCCGGAGTGGCAAAAGCGGTTTTGGAGCGTTTCCTGGCAAGGCAAGCTGGCCCGATGAGCGGGTAGTGAAGCCCGAGTGCTGACACCGATCACATCCTGGTCCACGGAGGAAGACACTTCCTGTCACAAGCTGGAAGTACTGACAGGTGGACGGCCATCTGGCCAGGGCCTGCAGGCACCCGTGGGCTTACCGGACCCCAAATTACACTGAACGTGCTTCCTCTTGCTCCCAGAGCACAAGGAATCGTCTTCCTAATTGCCCTTCGATTCTCTACCGACCGACACCCTCCACCAAACCCACGTCATTTGTCGTCTCTTGCACCCCCCGATCGGTGCAAACGGGAAACTGCCGGTAAGTTCAGCATGACTTGCTACGGGCGCCATTTTAATTCCAACGCTGTACCTCTCGTGAAAAGGGCGAACAGGTTGGAGTCTCTCGACCTGCCAGCACGCGTCGCAGCCGAGATGGAAGTACAGATGGACAAGCAGAGGGACGAATGTTAATCCCCATCCCTCCCTCCGATATGCGGACCGACGGCTCCTGAATTAAGCAGCGAGCCTCGGGGTTGTTTTTCCACGTTCAATATGAATCAATATTCCTCCGACGCTTCCTCCTTCTGCTGCATCGGTGGGTAATGGATACGCTCGTTCGAGGGCGGAGACGCACAGTTTGATCCGATATACTCGGAGGTTATTTTGTGTTTGGTGATTTACGTAAAGGGCAGCAACAGGTTGTTTTGTTTTTTTGAGCTCTCTAATCCTCCCAGGCTGTCCTTTTATGAACCGAGAGAAGTCTTAACTCTCCCCAGCCCCCCCCCACCCCCACCCCTGAACCTCAAATCCAAGCATTAAGATAAACACCGGAGGAAATTCGGCTTCCCAGCGCAGGCCCTTTGGCTCGCTGATTGGCATTATATCCTCTTTTTCCTGTAACGCTCTACCTTTTCCGCACATTTCTTATCCTACGCAGTCACTCATTCTCTTATCTGTCATAACGGGTCAGCAGTGAAATTTCTCGTACTCCCCCCCCCCCCCCCCGTGTCACATAATCTGCGGTACAGTCGTCATCTCCTTCTCCTGGTGATTACAGCGGGTCTCTGTCTCCTGTCGTCTGGCTGCTACCTCTCAACCAGTCGACCCCCGTCTCCTCACCCCTCCAGCCCCAGACTCTTACCTCAGATCCCCTGGTTGGGCTGATTAGCCCCCCCCCCCTCCCACCGCCATCCCCCACCTCCGTCCCCTGCCCGAAGGGAGGAGGCGTGAGGGTTTATGGGGGCAGTTTATGATGGACTATCCGGTCTTATCATCACAGAGAAGCCGTGCTGAGGAAAGCTGAGGGCTGTTCCTGGACCGGTAGGTTCGTGGAGATTACTGCCCAGTCCTATGACTGGCAGGCAACAGATTGTATGGGCCTTAGTGGGTCTTGGTTGATGGGGGCAGGTGGGTTTTTGGTTTGAGGTTGAGGATTATTACCCTGCAGGATGCTCGCTCGTTGACAGCATAGCGTCACGTCCAGCGAATGCAACGATACACCGTTGAGCTCTTTTGGTTAACTGTGATGAAAGTTAAACCTGTCCATTGGAATTTTTTTTTATTAGTTTTTTTATCCGACATGCGTGTGTGTGAAAGTACAAACTGAGACCGAGATGAAAGAGCAAAAAACATCAGCTTCACAAAAGAAAACCCTTTTTTTTTCTTCTTTTTTTTTTTACGACAAGCTTTATTTGTAAATCTAATCTGGCTGGCTTTTACCAGATGTCGACCAATCGGATGTCGTAACATGTTAGTTCGATAAAGAACGAGGACGTGTCTGATTCGAGGAGCACGGAGACTTCGTATTGATCTGTGCTTCCCGAGGAGACGGTGGAATCAGTCGGGTGAGGTACAACGACCACGAAATATCTATATATCCGTCCCCTGTGATAGAGTACAAACAGCAGGGTGTCCCGGGTATGAAGAAGAGGGATCACAGCAGAGTGGAGGGATGTTTTTTGAATTACAGGATATTATCGTTCACCCATTGTTATTTAAGATGGTTTTGAATCTGGGAATGTGGGCCAGGCCGAGTGTCTATAGTGTCTTCCTCCCATAGACTGTATATATAAGAAGCAGATGTCGTCACCATGATGTCACCCCGTTGGTTTGTCCACGGCGGGTTTGCAGCTTCGATGTCTGTGTTTTGGCCGTCGCCATCTTGTTTTGTTTTTTTGGAACCAAAAGTGACTCGAGCTAAATACAACCAAACGCCGAAATGAGACATTTTTATGGGACCAAAAATGTGAACTTTCACCCACTGAAACACGCTGTTAAAGGGCTTAAGTTTTACACGCGGACGACTGTCAGACCGGAACAACGCTGTGGTCGCGACCTTGTCAATCAAAAGGTAGCCCCGCCCTAAAAACATTCACTGCTTTATTGTGTATTTGACTCTGAAAGGGACCATAATGTACTAAGTGACCATCATGCTGCATTGAAAAGGACTTAACTAGCGACTGAGACCACAACCTCACGTTTACAATGTTTACTGAGGTAATAAAACAAGTCGAGACACTTTTTTTTTTGGACATTTATGGCACTTCGGCATCAGCTTTCCCAATTCAGAAGCGTAGGTTGCCGCCTGCTTTCCTTCCTTCTAAGTAGGCAACAAAAAAAGGTTTTTGTCCGTCTCTATGTGGTCCTGGAGATCCTACCTGTGGAGATGTGATCTGGAAGCAAACGCACAGGAGGACCCTCCGACTTTTGCCCGAGGGAATCTCAATCGGAAGTAGAGAGGCGGCGCTGGGAATGTGGGGAATCCCAGACGTGAGGGTTTCTACAGGTGGCACGTCGGTATAGATTCTGTCGTCCTTGGACTGCGAATGCAAGAATCATTCAAACGGCCTTTTTTTTTTTGCGTGTATGAACTCTGGTTCTGCGCGTTGCATGATTGCATACAATCAGATGTGAATGTGTGTGTTGCGTAGCACCGCGGACACGTTTTTCCTCGAGTTAATCAGAGAATGCACTGCATGAGCGACTCCCCGCAGACATGTTAAAAGCCTCGTGCTGGCAACATTAATCAAATCAGCGTGGGTCGGAGTCTGAAAAAAAAAAAGTATTCATACCATTCTGGGGAGCAATTACCTTCCATGTGATATGGAGTCATTTCATCGTTCCCTTTTAAAACTGTTCTTTTTTTTCTTTATTCTCACTCCTTCTTTTGAAAAGCTCCACACGAGACGAATGTTTCAGTTTCAGAACATCTGCTTCATTTTCTATCAGCCATCGAATCACATCGATCATGCATCACAAGCATGTTATTGGCTCATCCTGAGGGAAATTCCCATCTTTGAGGGGGGGGGATTGCAAAACTGCCTTTCAGGTGAATGGGGAAATCATTCATGTGGTACACCCCCCCCTCCCCCACCCCATCGCTTCTAACTTCTAAAGCAGAGCCAACTTTATGAGAAACTTCCACGCTGGAAAACCCATTTCTTTGTTTGGGAAATGTCTCCATGGCTACTTCGTAGGTTCAGAGGAAAAAACATGACCGCATCGAAAGTGTCCCGTCTATCCATCAAACTTCCATGATTTACATCAGCGTTTATGGATTATTTAGTGAGTGGCATGGATCTAATTTGGGCCTGGTTTGAAAAAGTGATCAATGCACTGATTAGGCAATTTGGTTTGTCCATGAAGCTCCCAGCTGAGGGAGAGTGAGACGGTTGCCCCGGGCAGCTGGGCCCGCATTGTTATGGTCGACTCATCCTCAACACAGTCGGATCCTTTAATGCTCATTAGTCTCTCGTTTGGTGTCATTTTCTGATGACACAACATTAAAAGATTGGATTACAGTGTTTTCATTCTAAAAAAATATATATATAAAAAATATATATATACGTCTCTGCCATGGCCAAAAAGTGAGCGTGAAGAGCAGATATTTATTTTTTGTCACAGTGGGACTCGGGGTCTATCCATCACCGCTGTCAGTGGCCGAACTGCAACCCTCGCATGAGTTACCACAGACACATCTGCAGAAAATACGCCATGAAATTGTGTGGCTCCGGCACCATCGCGACCATCTGCACCCCCCCCCCCCCACTGCCATACACACGCACACACACAACACACACTCCCGCCGTGGCCTTCCCTGCCACCCTGGGCACAGCTGGCCGCGAGTCTCAAAAAGACAGTAGAGGAGTATTTTAGGTCTTTAGTTTCCATTTGTATTTACTCACAAGTGGTAACTATGGGCACAAGGTGGATAAGAGTCATGAAGTCAGTGGATTCATGGCAGCGAGCGTGCACAAAGGAGTTAACATTGGACAAGAACGATGGATCGAGATAATTCTACTTTTGAACTTTGGATCGACCCAAACTTGCCGTTTCCCCTCGCTTCCAGTCTGCATGCTAAGCTAAGCTAATAGTCTCAGGATCGGGTCTTCTTATCTTACTCTTTTCCAAGATATCAAACTATGCCTTTAACTGCAAATAAGTAAAAGTATTCAACTATCACACAAATCCAATTGTTTTCTTTTTAAATACTTCCTTTTGAATATGTATGTACATTTTTCTTACTGCTGGCACACATTGCATTGCGATTGTTGTTGTTGTTGTCGTAAACATTCACTCTTTTCTGTCGTGCTGCTTCAGCCATTGCACAATTACTTTACTCTGAAAATATTTTTAGCATTTTCTTTCCACCTTTCCCCCCCCCATCATACCTCATGAGTCTGTTCCACACTAATCTTCCTTTATGAAAGGCACATTCTCCCTGTGAGCCAGGTGGTGCTCATCTTTATCTTGGCTCCACTGCAGTGCTGTGGCAAATAATTGATGTCCTAATAGAGTGGAGTAATTGAATAATGGTCCCAGGTAATGAATTTAGCACATTGGGTCCGAGACACCCCTCTCAGACAGACAGTTATTATCTGCTCAGAGATCCTGAGGCCAAGAGTTGCCAATTACACGCCACACAACTCTCCAAACCAATGGAGAAAAAAAAAAGAAAAGAAACAACTGCCAGCCATTTTTACTGCCAGTCTCAGGAGGACCGGCACCGTGTGTGTGTGTGTGACAGAAAGAGAGAGAGAGAGAGAGAGAGATTGAAATGAAACAATCCGCCGCCTTATGTCAAATCATATTGAAACATTCTTGCCATTTTGCACCCGCCTTGCCTTTATTATTTGTCCGGCCTAGGAAAGGCAATCTCGCCTCGCTGCCGGGCGGCGTTGGAGAGTCAGGACGCTGCGCCGCAAGCCCCCCCGATAATCAATTCGATGACTGAATTCCCCCCCCCCCCCCCCCTACAGTGCCTCCAGAATGGGAATGTTATGAGAATACTTGCCCTTATACCTTAACAAGGTTAGGCGTTTTTATATTATTCCTTCTTAAATAGTCTGTGTTTTAACTGGAACGGGAGAGACCTCAGGGGTGCCCACCTCTCCCCTGCTCAGGTGACTCTCCTCTGGGGGCCACAGACACACACACACACACACACACACACACACACACTGCTGGTTCTCTCCGTCCCGCCGCACAGAGAGAGGTATGTGCGGTTTTGTAACAGGATCGAGGCGCTCCGGCCAAACAAAACAATGGGGAGAACCCTAATCCAAATTTTACTGTCTGAACAGATAATTCAAAATCCGCATTTCTTTCAAGCGTCACCTGGTGGTTTTTTGTCCTTCTCGGAGTCGACTACTGTGTCGGATACTCAAGAGGGCAGGAGCCGTTGTGCTATCCTTTGATCATATCGGAGGACCAGTGTCTGCAGAGAAATGGAGATTTTCTTTCATTAAATCGAATTGATTTTACCCCCCCCCCCCACACTTCCCAAAATGACAAGAAAGCATCACGTGTTTAATAAAAAGAAAAATCTACTTTGCAAATGGAAGAGGACGGTTTGAATGTACACAGTGTCTGAACCACTAGAGTTGGTTTCTTACAAAGAAAACAGGTTAACTCGGTTCAAGATTATTGAGATTAAAGGAGCTTAAAAGGTTCAATCTTGAGATGTTCATGAAAGTCGAAAAAAAAAAAAAAAACATTTTGATGCTAGTTTTACCGTCGTGGCATCTTCTCAATACTCGCGTAATAGAAAAACAAACATCAGATCAATTTTGAGAATGATTGTAATCGAATCTGCGCGCACGCAAAGTCATCAGTGAAACTCTGGAGCAAGAACAGCACATTGTTTTGTTTTATTTTTTTATGAATTGGCCTCCATCTAATGCAGACAAGCCTGTTTCCGTGTTACGTCGGCATGAATAAATTCTTTAAGAACACTCAGACTTTCCTTATAGATCACGATCGGCCCTTACACGCATTCTTCAATTCAAAAACACCTCTGTCCCAACGACACACACACACACACACACACACACTCCTCATTCCCCTTTATGAGTTGGGCGCCTTTGAACTCTTGAGGGCCCCACGGATTCGTCGACAGCTGAGGTTGCTTGCCCCCCCCCCCCCCCCCACTCAACCCCCCCTTTACCCCCTCCATAGTGCAGCTGAAGTAACTGCAGTCCACTTGTTGCCACGATCCCTGTCTGCACCTGTCAATCAAACTCCCCGAAGGTATCACAGTGTGCCCCGCCCCCAAAAAATCTCCCAAAAGCACCGCCCACTCCCCACCACTGCCCCCTTGGAACCGCCCCCTTGACTGACAGCCGATGAAATGCTCAGGCAGGTGCAGTGTGGGGGGGGGGGGCTATCTTAACAAGCCAAGGAGGGCCCGTGAGGCTTTCTGGGAGTTTTCCGTTGGTCAGCGCGAGAGATAAATAAGAAAAAGTCATTTTTAGAGAGAAGGAACAACAACAAAAAAAGAAAATTAAAGGGTGCCAGGCTTAAAAAAACAAAGCGGAGAAAATGCAGTGATTGATTGCGCTGTGCTTAATCCTCTCGTACCCGGCCCTCGGCTCTTAGCCAGTACAATAATGTTGTTTCTTTTCCACCCACGGTTTACCTCTGCGGCGGGGCATGTCATTAAAAAAAAAAACACAAAACAAACAAAAACACGCTGCTTTTGTTCGAACTCGCTCTCCATTAGGGACGACCACGACATGGCAGCGGGGCGCAATGTGTTCAAGGTTTGAAGTTGACACTGGAAAAGAGTATTTTGATTATTTTTTTTATTGCTTTCACGTGTTATTCCCAGTTTAGATGTGCGTACTTTCCAATATGTGTATTTGTTTTGCTTGAAGTAAATCAATCAATTCGATTTGGGACGTTTGCGTGACACGGCACCGGGGGAAGGGGGGGGCATTTCATTGTGGTCGATTATGTCTCCCGAGCTTTTTTCTCAGGTTTTCGTGTTTTTTTCTGTTCAGCCTGCCGAGTGGAAATGTGATCCAGCAGCAAAGTAAATACGGGGCTGAAACGGCTTTCTGGCCGGCTTCATTTCATGTTCCGTGGCACGAGAGTGCAGCTGCACGCCGGCACGAGGAGTTTACGTCACGGCCGCCGCTGCCGCATGTGCAACTTCATGTGAGCTCACGAGGAAGAGTGCAATTGTTTTGTGTGTTAATAAGTACGTGATGGAAGTGCATGAACGATGCTCCTCCTACTGGTGGGACACCAGATAAAACCAGTGTCTCCATACTGAGAATGGGCCCACCAGCCACATGGGAAGCTCTCTCTCTTCTGTCTAATATTCAAATATGCTTTATGTTTTTCAATGATGGCTGTTTTTTTTTCTTTTTTTCCCATCATCGAACTATTTTGATAATCGATCGATCATTTCTGTATAAATTTGCCGATTTCCTGCTTGTCGTTCTGCAAACTGAATTCTTTCCATTTCAAGGCGTCATTCTGGGCATATATCTATATTTGTTTTAATTTATTTCATGGAAGGAAACAGTCAAATTAATCGAACAATTACTCTGCAGATTAATCAATAATGTTTCAAGTTCCAACTCAATTAATGAGTCAACGCGAAATACTAAAATGCATATATTGAACTTACATAGAGCGTATACTCACATGGAGGAGACACCACCATTGTTGACTTGTTGACGGGTCATTAAACAGTTGTTTACTCTGAGGCCTCAGGTGTTTTCACCCAGCAGGACACACAGACATTTATTAGAAGCGAATTTAAAAAATGTGGGTATTATTTTGTTCAGACAAAGTTAGGAGAACCGAAATGTTTTTTCCATAAAGTTTCGTGGTTTTCGTGAAGTGAAGGTGGATTCTTTCCTCAAATCTGTAAATTTAATTAAATTGTAAATTTATTTAAATCTTTCATTGATACAAAAGCTCTCGTGTCTCCTATCTCTTTAACCAAACCCCCCCCCCCCCCCCCCCCAAAAAAAAAAAAACATTTCATATTTCATGAGCTCCCCTATCGTTACCTCAGGTGATCCGCTGAGTCGACAAGCGCTGCAAAAAAAAAAAACATCTTCTTCCCCGAAGACGAACAACATGGCTGCGGTTAGCTAATGAACCTCTTTTTCATTCCTAAAATCGCAAATATCCACTCCAGGGGGCCAATCAGTGTTTCCACGTGTGTAAACATCCACATGCTCTCTAAAAATCCAATATTCAGCACATTATCTGATCGCTTTCAGGGAAATTTCCAACGGAAACAAGTACGTTTTCGAGGAGAGACGGAGCACCGCGAGCGGAAAGTAGCTCAGGAGAAGTTTCAGGATTTGCTGACTGCGCCCTGAAACACGTCGTTGTTATTCTCAGACTGGACGTGCATTCAGTCGTTTTAATAAGTTAGCTTCCAGTGAGCTCTGAATTAGAATCAATGGGCAAATACAGGATTTACACGCTTGGAAACAGGACTGCAGACATCTGTACAACAAGGGAGACGATTGAGTTTGCGGAGCTCAAAGGATTTAAAATTGCGTCCGTGTGTCTTTCCCTAAAAAAAAAAAAAAACGTTGCTCCTCTCGAGAGATCGTCCCCACACGAAAACCACTAAAAGCAGAGTTTCTCTATCCACATATCATCTCAGGAAATAAAAATGGAAACATACACACGTAGTGGTGAGTGAGTCAATATGTGTTTTCGTCTGATTTTGGGTGAACCCTGAGAATAGTGTCAGCAGCAGAGATATAGGAGCAGCAGACGGAGGCGTCCCGACGGTTTTGGTGCCGTGGCTCGTCAGCAGCCTCCCCACATATCACTAATATCCGGCTTCATTTCGGGGACCCTGACCCTGCTGCCAAGTGGAGATAGTGATGGAAGGGGAACAGGGCAAGAGGGCCTCCGGGGCTCGCGGTGTGTGTGTGTGTGTGTGTGTGGTTGGCATGCCACTGATACGCCTCACAGGGGTGCCCACCTGGCTGGCCTTGGCTGTGTGGCTCTGTGCTGAAGGGTGAAGGGGAGATAAGCATGAGAGGCAGCCTTCATCCGCCCTCCGGGGGGCCCGACAGCGCCAGAGTGAGGAGGCAGCGGCTCCTATCAGCCCGATAAGCCCCACGCAGGAGCCACCGACCAGAGGGTCAGCGTGACCGGAGGACTCGGGGTCCGGCCCTTCACACGGGGGCATGTGGGAAAAAATATATATATATATGAGAAATATCAGAGGATTAGCACACACATCTAAAAAACTGCAGAAAATAAGATAATTAAATTAGCTCACATTAAAGAAAACTCAAAAGCAGTAATGGGCTTGCAGGAACTTTATTTTCAGTTTTCTTTTTATATATATATATATATATATAAAATGATGGTTATTTACTAATGAAGGTATTTAATTCACCACACTGCCTTAAGTCATTTCAGTAGAACTAGTTTTAAATAGAACTATATATATATATGTATATAAACATAAATCAGAATTATTCTCATAATCTGCAAAAGAATGATGGAGAGAGTACGGAGATTGGACGGCGTTGTCGCCCAGAGGATAGAGTAAATATGTCTTATGATTTTTGGGGTTGTTGCAGAGTTTGTCTATGTTGTTGTGGATTCCCCCCCCCCCCCACCCCTCGTGCACATGCGCGCCATTAAAGAGCGCTGTAATCGATAAGGTATGGGATCTTTTTTCCATCAGCGAAAGGATCCGGTAAGTGGAGCTGACACGGACTCCGAGGCCGGGGGCCGACAGCACATGCTCGTACACGTTCACGGGCTGCGATAAATCATCATATTAGGAGTTGTGACGGGGTTAACATCACCTTCACAAAGTATTTATCCACTTTTTTTGGGGGGGGGGGGGGGGGGGGGGTGGGACATTTGAAATGAGAGCCAGAATACTTTTTCTGTCTCCGTGCCAGACGAGTGAGAGGAAGCGAAGAGAAAGAGGATCACGGCGCAGAGGAAAAGAGCGGTGGGACTCTGAGAAGTAAAGAAAATAAAAAGTGAGACAGACGAAAACATTGTTTGGGCAAAGAAAGAGAGAACGAGTCCGAGTAGAACGATGAGGAACGGCCGTTTGGATTTGATCCCTCGTGCTGTAGCTCCGAGACGGTGAAAGGCTGCGTCTGGAAGTCTGCTCTTCTGCTGTTATTCGGTTTGAGCCGGGAACGTCAACAGCTTCTGCAGCAGCACGTCGCCATGACGACGGAGGCTAAGTGCTTTCCACTGTTCCCACCTGCCACATGGCTCGCTCCGAGAATCCGTCACCCCGTTTGGCTTGCGGTCGCGTGCGCGCGCTCACTCGTCTCCAAGGATACGCGGATGTGGCCAGGGATTGTATCGCAAAGTAAAATATATATTTTGATAATAATAATGTTCAATTGACAGTTTTATCCTCAGGAAAGAACCCTGAATAAAAGGTTAATTATGGTTCGTATAGTAGAATAATTTATTTTCATAACGGGTCACTGAGGGTTGGTTAGCAGACTGTCTGTGGTGGAAACTGGATTTAAAAGGAAGGGGACTACTGGGACTACTGGGATATCTGCACCGTATTTGACTATGAAAAAATAACCGTAAAAGAGATCAGGGGATGGCAGCAATACGCCGAGCCGGACAACTTCCAGTTAGCCCATTAACTTGAAAGGAGATAAAATAATTCAGTCGTGCAGCTTTTTTACACTTTCCAAATGTTATTGGACCAAACTGATTTAAAATTACTATTATTATTATAAAAATGTTTATTATTTATTATTATTATTATGATTACTATTATAATTATTATTATTATTCAAAGTGTAGTAGAAGAAGTAGAAGTAAGGATGTTCTTGTAAATTCCTTAATTACAGAAAAGCCCCTTTAGCAAAGTTTCCAGTGGAATTCTACTGTGGATTTCCCTTTTTTCCCCTCTAAAGTCAAAGCTTGTAATTATTTCCCTCGGCCATTTCTACTCTTGTTTTCCACCTTCTACCCAACTCCCTGCACACACACACACACACACACACACACACACACACACACACACACACACACACCCCCAACGGAGGTCCTATGAATAATCATAGGTAAATAAGACTGGGAATAAACATCTTGTACCATGCAAAAAGGAATTCCCGAGGCGATGCCGTGGAGCTGTTGACCTTATCGGCACTCCTCGGATGTTTTGTTTCTTTCTCCCCACGTTCAAGTCTTTCTTCAGAATAAAGTCAACACGTGCACCTTTCGTGAAACTCGAGGCCCGTTTTCCAAAAAGAATCAATCCATTACGCCTCTTGATGGGAAACGTCAGAGCTTACATTTGTGTTTTTTTCTCCTCCTGTGATCCAACACAGATATTTCTCCCGAAGGCTGTCACGAGGAGGTGATGCTGAAGAAGAGCGCCTGACTTCAAAAAGAACAAACAACCCAGACCTCTTTTTCTCTAATCTCTCCATCGGTGTTGAGAGAAATAATCTCCTTCTCCGGCCTCTTTTTATATTCGCTTCCCTCATGTGAAACTTCAGCCGAGCTCCGGAGGGCATCTGTACATCTTCTTCTTGTTTGGGTTCTCGTCGGCGGGGAGTTGAGGAACACGTCTCGAGAGGGCTTTCGGAGAGGGTTCTTCAATATGACAGGTATAAACCGTCTCCGTTTACCGAAGGAAAGGTATCTCCTTACTTACAATTACTTCAGATGACATGTATTTAAAAATGAACCATCCAAAGAAGGATTTTCACTTATTCCAGGAGCACATCTGATCTTCATCTTCACAACTTCTATCGATCACGTCATTTGACAGCGTCCTCGCCATCGACTGATGTCATCGTTCCCCCCGACGACGTGCGGCAGGAAGAGGTTTTTTTTGTTGGTTTTTCTTCTTCTCTCTGGAGCTTTTTTTTTGGTCTGCTAAAATATAACCTCCCCAGTCTGTATCCGTAATGGGACGTTATTAATAACTTATTAATGACTTTGCGTTGCAGCGTATGTCACGTCGTATATGTCGCAACCACAGGAAGAGCAACAAAGTGGACGCTGAAGTCTGACTGAGCCATCGAACTGGATTTTTTAGTTGAGAGCTGAAAACAGTTGGTCCAATTAAATGATTAAGTCGAAAAAAATTTGATTAGCAGCCATCGTGATAATGAATAAATTGCTTTTAAAGTTGTTGTTTTTTGTTGCAAAATTGCACCAAAAAAAATCAAATGGCTCAAGCTTCTTGGAATAAGAATGCGCACTCGTTTTCTCTGCCATCTGTTTGTTGGTTTTATTTCTGATTGGAGATTGTCTTCATCGGATAAACAACAACAACAACAACAGCGCCTCTGAGAGACAACAGTCATTATTTGCCAACACACTGTATCGTTGTCCTGCCACAAATCCATGCACGGTATTACAAATTGTAGACTCCGAACAATAACTTTCTTATTCTGCGTACGTTTGTCAAACACAAATACGTGCCTTCAGTTGATGAGAAGCTAACAGCCTCAAGCGGTTCAGGGCCGTGCGGGTTCACCACCGAAGACCTCCCTTTTATAGAATTACACGGTTTTCTCCTTCACAGCATTGTCTAGCTTTTCCTCAGCTGGAAATCGATCCAACTTCCATCCACGTTGAGTCACAAACCTGCTTTTCAAACGGCGTTCTCTATCAAAGGGGCTTCCTCGGGCTATTGTATCACAGTCATTTCAGATTCCCTCCAGATTAAACCCGATAACGACTTCACAGGCCTCTCTGTAGATATTGTTTTACATATTGTATTGGCAGTTATAGCAGGGGAAAAAAAGAAGAAGAAGAAAAAAGGCTACCGGCCTCCTCGAAAAAAGCCAACTGAGGAGCTCCTGTCTGTTCCAGTGTCTGGCTTAGTCATCAGAGGATGAGCATGAAAAGCCTGATTGTCAGTGAAGAAAGCGGCTGAGCGGCGTGCGGTGCGGATGATGGAAGGAGTGACATCCCGGGGAGCGGATGAGGGGGCAGACGCTGGATGTCTGGAGTCTGGGGGGGGGGCACTCGTCTACCCACTGGACCCCTAAAAAACAAATCTGTCCTCCGTCTCGCCAGCATTGCAGACCTCTCTGCCCACCGCCGACGCCCGAAAGTGGGACCGGCGGCTGTCAGACGTGAGTTATGTAACGGGGGAAACTGTCCATAACCCAGGTGCAAAAATATAAGAACCATACGCACTGACTTCCCTTTATTGTACACGAGCTTTGTGTTCTCATGCACATATGCGTCTAATTGTCTGTTTTGCTGATGCATGTGTGTGTGTGTGTGTGAGAGATCAGACACAGGAGGCTTGAGTGTGATGCGTCTCATCTGGTCTCAGAGATCATTAGGCTTTTGTTCAGTGGGTCCAGAGGGGAAAAAAAAAGAGGCCATTATGGTTCACGGGGATCATCGCTCGCCCTCACTACTGATCCAACTAACACATCATCATCATCATCATCATCATAGTCGTCATCGTCATCTCTCTGGCAGCAGGCTATTGGTGCATTTCAGGTGGTCAGTTCTTCCCTAGAAGGACTCGAATGAGCGGAAATTCATAGATTGCAAGTATTTCAAGCAACTTTTTCACACTTTAAGTAACAAATGTAGAGATTATTTACCCTCGTATGATTATTCACCCTCTTGCCAAAGACTAAACTCCTATTCAGAGTCATAACCCCAAATGTCCTCACACACATTCTTCGATTCGTGGCTCTCGGACGATATCCATACAAGTAATCGTTGTATAGGCCGCAGCGTTTCTCCCTGAATCCATGGCGATATTGTACTTCCTGTTTACATGCCCCAAAGCATTATGGGAAGAGTAGTCAGAAAATGTATAACTTGGCGTAAAGAGACAAAAAAAACTGCGCAAAGAGGGTTTCAAAAGTCTATAAACTGTCAAATTACTTAAAAAAAAGAAGTAGTGAATATTGAATATAACAGGTGGCCGTTTATTAAAAATAAAAATGTATCAGTTAAACGCAGTGGCTACAGAGAAAATTATAATCTGTTGATATTAATATATATCATATTGTGATTATTTATTATATTACTATGACAATATAAAAAAATATATATTGTTGAAAAAGAAATACTGAGGGAAGAACAGAAAAAGAAACATGCAAATGAAATTTAGATGTACGTGTTTTCCTGGCATACACACACACACACACATACACACACACACACACACACAGCAACACGTCCAGTCAAACGACGGACCCCGAAGGCGGCGTGAACGGGAGTTAATGGAGATGAATCGTGTGGCTGCTCGTCATCGCCCGACGCTCCCCAGATCGAGGCCCACGTCTCCATGTCTTCATCACACTGAAGCATGGACAGCTCTCTCTCCGCTGTGGCTGATCTCCATGTACGTACGTGAACTCCCCCCCCCCCCCCCCCCCCCTCCCCTCCCCATGACTGGTTTGCATTATTTCCTCCTCAGAGCAAAATGGGATCTTTCAGTCTGCGCTACAGTCGACTGGCCCGTATCAAAGGCCGCTGCATGCCCTGAAACCCCGATGGCAGTTTGATCCGTCTTTTTTTCTTCCATTTCCGTGGTTAAAAAGGGGGGTATTTGTGCACGGGTGGGCCTGGATGTGATGCCGTTTGGATCGTCTCCTGAGTTGCATTACAGGTTTTTAATGGTGCCGGTAATATACGGCACCATGTTTTTTTTTGTTGTTTTTTTTAAAGGAAGAAAATGTCACGGCCATGAAGGAGCCGTTTCTCTCCTCCTGAGGCACACACACACACACACACTCACCTATGAAAACGCACACACACACACACACACACACTCGATGCACTAAAAGTGTGACGCATAAGCTAAGTAACATTAACCGTGGATGGGCGATGGGTTGGGGGGATATTTTAATGCACCTTGCATTTTTAACATGAGCCGTTATGTTTTAGTGTTTCTTTTTGATCCGGCTCCCTTTGGAGACTTTTCACTAATGTGCTATATTGCCATATGAGTTTGAGCTGAGGCAAAATGGTATTTGCAGACACATTCATGGATTTTTTTTGGGGGGGGGGTTTAACCTGTTTGGAGAAATGGGAGGGGGGAAGGGGGTTTCGCCACAAATGACGGTGCCAGAAAAATATTACTTTTTTTGTTTCTGCCCCTGGAAAACCTTATTTATTTAACAGATCCTTGAATGAAAACTTGATCCGATATTATCGAGAGAAACGTCCAGATGGAGGAAACCTTATAGATTTTCACTCGTGCTAACAGTAGACACGTTTTTTCCCCCCTGTCATCTTATACAGGTTGAGAAAGTTTCTCGAGGTACGATGTTGTGCGTGTATTTAAAGTGTGATAAAGATTTTATTTTCCTGAAAAAAAGCAGTAAAATGGAATTTTTTTTGTAGTTTTTTATCTGCCTGCTTCTGGATTTTTATTTCCCAAGTCTGACTTTTAACGGCTGCACGATATAAAGGATGGATTCGGGCTTTTCGGGGTGGAACTTCTCCCCCGCGGCCTACCGTGCCAATAAGTATGAACAAACCTTTCTCCTTTTTCTTTTTTTTCAACGGTTCTACCCTCCAAAGTTGCAAATGTGTTTTTCATTTTTCGAGAAGTTTTTTTTTCTCTTTCTTTCTGCAGACTGAAAGTCTCTTTCCACGAACACCGTACAGTAGAAAAAGCCCCCGCGTTTCTTACATGGTTTTCCTACACATTTTTCATTATTAGTGTTACGGTCGGTTAAATCTCTATAGAATCGCCCTCGAATTGTAACGGTGGTATTTGACAGCTGGCACATATTACATGTTTGTAAACTGTCAAATGAAAACTCTTCAGAGTGCATTTCGATTCTTTCCTTCTTTTTTTTTATTTCAAAGCGTGTCCCGTCTGTAGAGTTTCGTATCGTGCGTGTTCCTCAACGCCTGTCACGGATTCCTCGGATGAAAGATGACCGTGGCGGTAAATGAGCTGTGAGGTATCAGCTTTGAAGCAGATTCCACTCTGAATTGATGTGGTGTGACTCCTCAAAACCCACATCGGGATTCATCTTTTTTTTTCTTTCTTTTTTTTGGATCCTCTCCCACACTTTTGTCTCTGGAGTCTTTAAACTGGTTCTGTTCCATTTCACTGGGAGAGCACTCCCACACACACACACACACACACACACACAAGCACCTTAAAAGAGGTCATTCAATCAGCGGATATTACATATTACCGCAGACTGTTAAAACTATAATAATAATAATAATAATAACTTTATTTATACTGCACCTTTTTTAAAAGAGTTTACAAAGTTTGACAAACAAATTGAGGCCAAAGCAAACAGAACAGTGAGGCCCAACAAGGCAAGACAAGCTAAGACCTGATATGTAGAAACTAATAAATGAAACAATGGTTACAAAAAAAAGGCAGCATGACGCCAGTGTGTAAAAATGGGTCTTCGGAAGTGATAAGCCGTATCTCCTCAGGCAGGTCGCCCCCCCCCCCCCCCCCCCCCCCCCCCCCCCCCCTGATGGCCACAAAGCGCCGTCACCTTTTTAGTTTTAAGCCTCGACGTTGGAAACTGCCAGATGGCTGTGAGGATGAATGGATGCTGCATGTGCACCGAGACGGAGCTGAAGATTTGCGGCTTTCTTTACACCGTCGAAGCAACAAAAAAAAAAAAAAAGTTTAATTCACAATTCGACGTTAAATAATGCGTTCGGCGACGGTTGTGGTGTAAAAAAAACAAACAAACAGACTTTATCAGGTTTGGCACGTAGAAAGTTGGTCCGCCGCTGACGTCAGCCCGAAGCCTGTTTGAAATTGGAATAGCGTGTCAGTGTCAGTGTGAGTTCAGACTTCTTGCGCACCGATGAGCTCATTTTATATTTCTTCCCCCCCAAAAAAGGAAGAAAAAAAAAAAGAAGCTTATGTTGAAGTCATCTCGGCGCTTCGACCATCCGCCTCTCTGAAGTCTGGCCATCCCTTTCTAGATGTCGTCTTAACTTGCGTCTCGACTGATTACGTCTCATCGAACGAGCCCGAATTTGTTGCGTCGTTTGAGTTTTGTTGGACGAGTCGAGGGAACTTCCCAAAGGAGGACGAAACCGGAACCGCTAGATGTCTGTCGCAGATAGAAAAGCACTTTCCCCCCCCCCCCCCAACGATATATACATCTTTTAAATGTTGTCACGATAAGGCTTCGCACTGGGAAGCCGATGCAAAGAGACTTGTGGAGGAGCATTGGGTCTTTTTGCCGTGTATTTATTTATTGCCGTGGCTCCTCTGGCGACTTTTGTGATGCGCCAGATCGAAGCTCAGCTGTGTCACACTGTGTCTGATTGGATGTGAGTAAGATATGAAGCTTATTTTCTAGAATAATACAAATTCCTGTGAAAAAAAAGAAAGTCCCATTGGTTCTTTTTGTCAGGGGGAACCAGAGCGATGCTAACCTCCGTCTGTAAAACAGTGAATAAACACATTTCATTTCCTCTGAATCCTTCACAATAAAAGCCCCCTGTTGTTTCCGATGCCTACTCTTTCCTCCCTGCAGTATATCAGTGAGTAATTTGGTGATGAACAGATTTAATTTCCTATAAATTCTTCTTATTTTATTTGTTAATTTTAAAGCCGGCGAAATCTGGATTTTCTTCTTTTTACATTTTTTTATTTTTTATCAGCAGTAACAACTCTTTTCTCTCTCTCGGGGAAGATGACGGAGACCCGCATTCCGTTTGATAAATCTGTCCTCGCCTCACTTAGATCCGAACCCCCGATGCGAGCCAGCCCACTTCGACATGTGGTCCGGGCCGATCGGGTCCCAATGCGAGCGAGATCCCGATCCCGATGCCGACTCGACGGTTGACGCGTCCTGGCGTGATCGCAGAGAGAAGACAAGTGTAACCACGGCCCGAGTCCGCACCTCCTCCGTAATGCACGGGGAGTTCCTCTCGCCCATAAGCCGTCGTTAAGTCTCTCCCTCTATTCCCTGAGCCTCGTCTAACAGGAGGGGGGGGGGGGGGGGGTTGTGATTAATGACCACTCAGGGTCTAATGAAAGCACGGTAAAGCAAAGCAAGTATTTCAACATGGCACGGCACAAGGCAGCAGTCAGGGACCGGAGCCCATATTTCCCCAATGTTTGACCTGCAGTTACTCATTAGCCCCTTTTCAACTCACTTTGGTGGGGCTGTTTGTTGTCCTTGGAGTCTATTATGCCACCATCATCATCATCATCATCGTCGTCGTCTCCAAAGCAAGACAAACACGTCTCGCGTTGCCACGTTCAGCGGAGGTAAACAACAATCCGAAGGCACGGAGGACTGGCATTAGGTTTGTTGGACAGGGTGCATTTGTCATACTTTTCTTTTGTATTTTGTATTTGTCGTTTGGCTGTTTGCACTGCGGTTGCGTTTAATTATGAGTAAACAACGTCCCCGGAGTTCCTTACGCGGCGAGTCGTCTTCGGTATTTGCCATGAAATGGGATCGATAAACCCATTTATTGCCTAATATGAGGAAGTACGGAAAATACTTTTTTGTGTGGTTTGGCTGCCTGAATGCAAAGGGCTTATGTTAGTTTGAATGATCGGCCCTTTTGACCGTCTTGAAGTCATTTCTCGAGCCAAAATGACAAATATTTGCTTGTTCCGGCTCCACAAAAAAGGTGCTTTTGTCTGCTTTCATCAATGCAACTTGTATTTCTTTATGTTCGTTGGACGGAGCGATTGAAATATGTCAACAATGACCCTCATATATTTTGTGACATTTTATAGACGCATAAAAATGATAACCGAAAATATATAAACGACAGTTTAATTGAGGATTAAACTATCGTTACTAGCAGCCCGAGTGCGCGCTGCGAGTTCACATGCGAGTAGCATTCGGAAGATTACGGTGTGTCAGGTTCTTTTTCCGGAGACATGTGGCCACCGCGGTGCGAGTCTGGCTCTCCGTCCCGGATACATGTGGCAGGCCATTAGTGGGGCACTCTGACTGGATAAACAGCCATCAGCGGCACGCTGGGGACCGGGTCGTCTGCAGCTGCACTCGTCCCAACAACGAGCCAAGAGTGTCCAATATGGCGACTATAGGCACCGTAAAAACAAAAAAACCTTGCTGCCTGTGGCGGTGTCACACCCCCTGCTGTAGGATGGATGTGACACCGCGTGGAAACCTGCTTTTTGAAGAGCAAGGACGCGGAAAAGAAAAGCTAAGTGCTCAGACTCCTCCACTGTGATGAAATGATCTGTTCTTGGAAATCAGATTAGTTTTTTTTTTTTTTTTTTAATGCGCCGTCACAAGGTGACTTTGTTCACGTACACCAGTTTGACGTAATTTGCCAAAGATCAAGGAAGACCGGGGGGTGGGGGGTGGGGGGGAGGAGGCGGTCTGTGGTGCAGCTGAGTTACTTTAGAGCAGAGACAACCAGACACATGCATTCTTTAGATGAGGCCAATACCAAAGATGAGAGGGGAAGACGAGGGGGGGGGGATAATCGGGACAGATTGTGTGCTTTGGCTGAGGCATAGAGTGCTGCTGGGTAGGGAGAGTAGGGGAGGGGGGGGGGGGGGGGTGTGGAGCATATGGGCTACATTCTGAAGGGTCTTGGCCCACCTTAGTATGGTGGGCACGCAAAGACGGCCCCCTGAAGACACGCAGGCACTGCCAGGAATCTTAAGCCCCGCTCGCTATTGAAGTCCTCCCATGCTGCCCCGGCTACGACGTGGCGTCACATCCACTTTCCCCTCCGGACCGGTCCCTCTACCGTACCCCCTTCGTTTTGGTCTTCTTCAAAGTGGGACACCCCCCCCCCCCCTCCGGTGATCAAACCATTTGAATAAGCGTCTCTTTCCAGAGGACAAGGGGACAAGATGGGCTAAAAGGGTGCGCGAGAGGCGAGTGGAATGGCCCTGGCCATTGGGACGAAATCAGCGCTCGCCGCTCTCCTATCGCACGCCGAACAGAAAACACCCAAACAGTTGAAAGGACGCACTCAACGGACCCATTCAAATACTTTGGATCTCATGCTGTGGCTTGTGCTCGTCAACATCGGTGACCAGACAACTGCACAACATCGTGACGTGATAGAAAATCAACTGAATCAAGTTTGATTTATAAAAGCGGAAGAAGGCCTGAGGGCCATACTACAAGCCATCACCAATACCATAAACCAAAAAAGTGCTTTTCAAATACTGGGTTGATATAAGAGATCTGTTTTTTATTGGAGATTTCATGATTTTATTAGCAAATTCCAAACTATGCCACTGCGTATTTGTTAAGAAAGTGCAAAAATGCAACTTGATTCATGTGGCCTTCATTTAGTCGGAAAAAACTAACGATTCACAACGAGTTCGTGCAGCCCTGAATCTGACTCGGAGCACATGTACGAGTTAAAAAAAAAAATGGTAAGAGAGGTTTAGGATGGGGACTTCTTTTTTTTGTACCGTATCCCCCGAGGTCCAGTGAGAAATCAGTGTGCTCGGCTAATGAAGGCATTTCTCTCGAGGCTCTTTCTGTGTCGAGTTTGAGTTCGTTGCCTGAAGTTTCGGAGCATTTGGACGTCCCCATCATCCAGAGACGGGAACTGTTTATCTGTGTGATTGGGAATCGGCGAGGGGGCCGAGAGAAAGTTCCTCAGTTGTTTTTAATCAACATATTAGTAAGAAAAGAAATAAAGGAAACTTGAGGAGCACAGTGTGTGTGTGCGTGTGTGTGTGTAGCTCAACCTCTTGTTTGCTGCTCTTGTCTTGTCCTGTGCAGAGCTGCCTTGGGGGACGACACGTGGCCGCTTGCACAAACACGGCGCCGATTAAAACAAAAGCAGACGCCGAGGAGCTCCGACACCGTATTAGATATTTCCACTGTTCAGAGATTGTTTTAGAAGGGAACACCCAAGAATTCTCAGGCGGGCTCCGTAGCCCAGAGGAGACGTGGGGTTTTGGCCGGTGCTCGTCTCTCCACTCAAATCACTTACCGTGCCCAAATAGCGGCGTCTGGGCAGAACCGAGCTGGTTCCCATTTAGAGACCGTGGCTGGCTCCGCTCTGTAATTCGCAGAAGAGGGGAAACAAATTGCTCTCTGGTCTCTGTCTCTCCTCGAGGCCAGTTTACTTCGTGCTACTTTGGCTCCGCCATTCTTTTCCTTGCGTGTGTCGTCCTTCCAGCTATTTCAAACACTTTCGAGAGCCATCGCCGTGGGCCTCTCGGGGGAGGGGTTGGTAGAAAAACATACACGGCACGCCCCCCCCGTTACGGTCAAAGTGCCACGCGTGCTCACCGGGGTGGCGGTGGCGACGCCTTTGCCACTGACGTCATCACTAGCCGTCGGCTGTAGTCTCCGAGGACAGAAAGGGTTTGGAGAAAGAAGAGACCGAAATAAGAGACGTCATTGGCCTCCGTCAGCCGGGCTCAGGTCTTCTCTGGTCGGGTGTCGGGGAACCACAACAAGGACTGAGGCGGCAGCAGCGCGGAGCGGTCGCCCCTCGTGGCCTCTGTTGCAGCAGCAGATCGCTCATCACATATCAAAAGGGGGCAGACGGGTTTAGGCTTCAAAAATATCACATTAGAATAAACCGCCTGCTCCTTTGTGCCACTCACGCAGCCACAGGGGGGGACTTGAGATTTAAGAAAAGCTCTGGAAAGCATTACGGTCTCTCAAGGCTGAGGTGATGGTACAGGAAGTAGACATGCACTGCAGAGACTTGGGCCCATGGGGACACGCTCCAGTTAGGAATTCGTCTGGTGTTGTCTTCACACTTGCCTGATCGGATAGTGATCGTTTTTTTTTTATCAAAGTTACTTCCTCCTGGAAGTGTTTGGTAGACGTGTTTTATTGGGGGAATAGCCGTTAACAAAGTTTGGGGATTCATTCTTAATGAATTCTTCACAGTAGTTTATCTAAAAGCAGTTGTTTTGATGCAGCGCAATCAGAAAATGTTGGGTTCTCATCAGCGGCCATGGCGTCCCTCCTCTCATGTCTGGATTGGGCCCACATGCTGTTCACACCTCACTGGGACCTGAACTCAATGCGAGCCAGGCCCGCTCGGCATGTGGTCTTACTGATCGGATCCCAATCCGGATCCCAATCAGAGAGCGAGAGAGAGAGAGAGAGAGAGAGAGATCTTGGAAGAGGTATGTTTTCAAGTGATTTTTTGAAGACCCCAAAGTGGTTTCTGCTGAGCAACCACAGACAGGGGAAGAGTTTTAACCCCCCCTAACCTGAGCCCCAACGTAACTCTATACCCTTAACCGTGAAACCGACTCCTCAACCCCCGAAAAACCCGGGACCCGACAAAACGTCCTCACCCCCAGAAGTCTCAAAGTCCAAATTGGTCTCTCCCAGAGATAAAAAAAAAAAAAGAACAACGGCACATCATCAGACATGTCAGCCCCATGCGCGGTAAACATATTACGAAAAGCACTTATCCACACACTCCTGTTTCATGTTCACACACGTGTTCGGCATGATCTGCATCTGGTTTGTGTTTATTTCGATGCCCCTGGCTGTCTCACCAACCCCCACCCATTTTCCGTCTCTCTCTCTCTCTCTCTCTCTCTCTCTCTCTCTCTCTCGCTTCTTTTTTCCGAGTGAATAGGGAGCGACTTCGAGGACTTTCTGCATCCTGTTCGCCCGAGGGAGTGTGGAGCCTCTGGCTGATTAGAGGAAGCCACGTATCCGATTGCCCTCCAACCGCCCGTTTTTTTTTTTTTGTGCCGATGCCCAGGTTTTAATACCTTTTCTTTTTCTCATACCTCCTCATCACAGACCTGTTCTGGACCGCCGAGCAGCGAGCTTGAGCAACAGCAAACACACAAAATGTGAGAGGTCAGATTGGCTGAAGCAAGAATATTCAATTGTTTAGTTTTTCTCTCTCTAAAGAAATGGATTGCACCATCTTAAGGTACTTTCTTTTTCTTCTTTTCAAGACTTGGGTGAACTTTTTTATTTATTTGCGAAATGACACTCTGCGTTGTTTACATATCTCTATGCATACTTTTAGGCACACAAAAGAAGGCTACGTAGACGCACACCGTTTGCACTTGAACGTGCATATACACGTGCACATTGAACTCATTTCCTTCCGATTCCCTCATCCACTGAAGCTTTGCATATTATGGCTCTCCTACAACACCTCCGCCGTGTGCTGCTTAAGAGATCCTGCCTTACAGTACACTGTAGCCCCGTGATAGATTAGCTCCTCCAGACCCCCGCTTTTTTATTTTTTAAACATGCTTCCATTTACGTGCCTTCTTGCCAACAAAAGCCTGAGTCAGTATCCAGTCATCAGATAGTGAGTAATTCTGAGAGAGCTCATTGTGCAGAACAAAGGCGTCTCCCAAAGTGCTCCCTCTCTCCACTCGTGTGCGCTATATTTTCAACGGGAGCCCTTTTTAAAAAAAAAAAATGTTTTTATCAGCCAATAGAAATACTGAAATACAATTTAATGTCTGCGTTCATGAGCTACTCCGGCTTGCGCACTAAAAAGATCCATTTTCATCACAGAGTTGGCGATTTCAAGGCTGAAAAAGAATGCTGTGATATTTTAAGTTCCTAAGACTTTACGAACCGGCTAATCCGTCCACAGTAATATTTCATTTTGATGGCACTGAGTTTATTTTTTTTTGTTTTAAACACAAAGATTATTAGCAGTCTTACTTCAGGGACGGAAGATGTCCCCGAATGGATCTACTAATGTGGTTTTGTTCTCTGTATTTGGGAGCTCGGAACAGGAAGCTGGGAAGGGCTCGCGTTGTGTGTTGAAGAGCAACAAATAAGGCACCACCTTCCCATCAGGGTGCATCCTTTTTATTCTGAGGAAATAAAGACATGAATGGAAAATAAATGTATTTTGATTAGAGCTTCAACAATCTTTCAATCCAGGTTCGAGAGGCTCAGGACGCCTCCCGATCAGAAAGGCTCGTTTTCCTCCTCTCGCTATACTCTTCCCTCACCACGAAGAGTTAACCCACAACTCAGAACACACTGACACATGTGACCTAGCTTACGAGAGGCAAATCTATCTAATTAATCTTTTCTAAAAAGCTTCAGGGTGGGAAATAAATAGGACTACATGTTGCCTTCAAATTCTACCACCTGCCATTACAACAGCTGTCTGTCAGTAGGCCGCCGGGGCAGCCTCCAGCGTCCCTCCTTCATGCAATTAAACAATTACCACAATCTCACCTTCTCTCAAGTACACAGGCGCTCATTTGTAGGAAAGAAATATTCTTTTCCGACTCCTGCCCATTTCATATGTTCTCCCTCGGGCGATCGGCAGGGTGGAGATTCGAGTTGGACTGCGGGGCCCAAAGTCTGTCCGAGGCTGCAATTGAAGCGCTTTGCTCCATTTGCAGATAAAATAAATGGGGTGCGCGGAGCAAAAGTGGGTGTCAGCGCACAGCATGGGGGGGGGGGGGGGGCACGGAGGCGTGGAGCATGTGATTGGAATATACGGCTGAGGCGGTTCGCCGGATGCTGGAGGTCTCATCAAGCCTGTGTAAATGTTTACCCTGCACACAGTTTCCATTTCAGCCCCCGCATCACCTTACCACTTAGTGGCTCGTAGGTCTCAGTTCTGTCAGCGCTGGTACTGGAGGTACGGCAGCGGAGAAGGCCCGGCTCGGTTGCCAGAGCGTCTCGTGCCTTTGGCTTTGCGTAAGCCTCGTCTCCAGCTGCTATTTACCTTATCTCGCCACATTACCTCATTTACGAATTAATGGTCGGGACGTAAACTGCAAATTTTTCACGGATTCTGTTTATTTTTCCTGCCATCGTCTTGGTAAAGCTATATGGATGCTCATCTACCAGAGGATGTTAAAGTAAAAACTATGAAATATAAAGTTATGACTGCATGTAGAGTTGCGGTCCTATGAATCTGTGCACGCTGTCACACGTTCACCTTTTTTTCTTAACACCGTCAATTGAGTCGATGTGAAGAAAATAATAAGGCAGACGTTCTTGAACTTCCTGTTTGATTCACGCTTTGCTCTTTTTTGTTTGTGTTCCTCCTTCAAAAAGCTCGCTGAAAGACAGATTTGGGTTGATGATGTTGCCAAAACCGCTTTGAAAAAAAAAAAAAAAGAAAAGAAAAGCTCATCGGCGCATTTCGTTGTTTTTTTTTTCCTCCATTTTTTTTTTTTGCACGTTGTTGATCTGCTTCGTGCCGTCCTCAATCCCCCAACCTTCAGATGCACATGTGTGGACTTTGGAAAAGACCGGGAGTACGGTAGATCAGTAAGCTCAGTCTGGGCTCGCAGTCCAAATAAATCAAGAAGATTCAGGGTGCCTAAGTGACAAGAGCTGCAATCAGTGCTCCTTTAGCCACAGCTAAAGGGCTGCGGCTCAAATGATTCATCACGAGATGATTAGTTGTGGCCGGGCTGCTCTCCTTTCTCTCCTAACCGGAGTCCTGCTGGAGGCTATTTTGGAGATGAGCAGGCGCTCACCGCTGAGCAAGCTTCAGATGTGGAGATGAAATAAGTGTTATGTCTCTTAAGAAACCTGCAAAGCATGTGAGATTTGGTTTCCCTGCTGTGTGTGTGTGTGTGTGTGTGTGTTAGAGAGGGAAAGTGAGGGAGAAAGATAGTAGGTAGAGTTGTTGGCGGATGCAATGTGAAAGGGATTACTATTTAGAAATTCAGTAATTACATTGCAATTGCTAATAACTAGCGTAACCGTAGAAACCAGTGTTGTGAAGTCTACGTGCACAACAACAAATCTACGCCAAACTTGCCTGTCGGAAAGATTTTTAAAAAAAGATCCTGTATGCCCTTTAAAAACGTCAACAAGGATTTGGACAATTGGACCAAAACAAAAGTTATCCTTTTACTTTTACTATTGTCACATATTGTGGTTACTAGCATACAAACATACAGTATTTAAATGATAAAATCCATGATTGTAATAGTGATATCTATATTATATTTAATCTTGTCATTAGTAGTTTAAATGATGTATTATAAGCTGTTAAAAGGATCGTAATTCCCTCCTTAATATCTATTTTATTATTGTGAAAAACCATAACTTAAACAATTGTATTTATTCATGATTCGCACCAAAACTACATTTTAGATCATGATAATATTGTAATTTAGCTTTACCGAATACACATTTTTACTGAATAGAGCTTGAACGCATCATAATGTAACTCAATGCAACCTCTGTTAGTGTCATCTCTTGTTTGTTTAGCCAAGCACACATTATTATAACTAAAAGTAACATGGTGACATATTTACTTTTTTAAATGGTAGTTACTGATGTGCAACGGATCATAAAACGAGTCACGGATCAGCACAACAGGAAAAAGGGAGCAAATATAACTTTTAGATCACGTTTTCTTTTCATTGCTGATCCGTATTGTTGTTTCATTGTAACAGCTGGTCTACAAGACACAATAATATATATATATATATATATATATATTTGTTGCCACCAGTTACACAAAATCATTTCAACTGCTCTGAAGTCTGTGAACAAATCTTTATTAGTAGTTTTAATGATCTAATATAAACTGCTTATAGCCTGAACGCATCATAATGTAACCGAACAGAACCTTCGTTCTCCTCGTGTCAATTTAAACCCGGATCGGTTGATTACGAAGTAACATTATCTGAGATCGACCACTAGAAAAACACAAATGCTCATCAACGTCAGCGGATAACGATCGTCGGTAAAACTGCGATGTTTAACGCGAGAAAAAAAAAAGGGAAACCGTACATACGGATCCAGAGTGCTGACTCAAGGAATTGGAACATAATCTGCAGTGCAGTGAACGTTGGTGAGAGATCCATCGTTCCGTATTGTACCGCGTGGCTCTGCGGTGAAGGCACACGTGTTTGATTCCCACTGGTTTTTTTTTTTTTTTTAAGTGGCTCCAACAGGGAAATGAATGCATCCCCAGTCTGGAATGCATGTGAACGCTGCAGCTCCGTGATGGGCTTCTCTGTCCTTGGGGCAGACGGAGAGGCAACCTGCAGCCTGTGTGGGCTCCCTTTGTGTCTTTGGTCTTCTCTGTTGGTGGCACTGTTTTAACAGGCCCCCCCCCCCTCCCCTTTAACCTATTACCCTGCAGCAGAGGCTGCTGCTGTTTAATTAATAGTGCTGTGCAACTTATTTATACACCGTAAATGGCTAAAGGGGGGGGCTGCATTGGAAGCATGTTGTTTATCAAATGTCTGGCTTTTTTAGCTGCATGCTGGTTTAATGCGAGGCCTTTAGATGCTGTGAAGGTGGAAAAAATATATATATGTTCGAGGGGTTAGGGGTGCAAAGCCCAGTAAGGGCTGACACGCGCCGACGAGACCACCGGAGGGTATAGCGGTCCGAGGAGGTACGGAAATACGCCCCCCCCAAAAAAAAGATGGGCATAATGAATCAGAACTTCATGTCGATATCCTGGATCGCAGAATATAAATGAGAGAGGAGAAAAGTTTCAAAGGAAGACATTGAGGAGTCGAGACAGACATTTAAAAGCAGGGGGGGCGGGGGGGGGGGTCAAGGATCCAGGAAAACTAGTGAAAGGTAAACGGACTTGGAGAAGCAGTGGATGATGATGATGATGATGATGATGACGGGGGTCCGTAACAACGTGCAATCAGACACATAAGGCACAGCGGCAACAGGAGCCTCAGCTGCCCCTGTGCCTTGTAATGAGAAGGAAGCCCTCTTTTCTCGCTCGCTCCGTCACCTTTTCGTCCCCTTCTCACTTTGTCTCTTGATTATTTTTCATTCTCTCACCATCTCCCCTCCTTCCTTTTTTTCTTCTTCTATATATATATATATATATATATATATTTTTTTTTTAAATTTATCTCCAGCAACCTCTTCCTCTCTTAAAGGGTTCCATGTATTCGTCTTGCAGACATGGACTCCAGTCCCCCCCCCCCCCCCCCCCCCACACCGTCCTCATGTATTGAAGCCAACAGATCAAACAAAATCCCCCCCATAAATACCAGCCGAGTTCATCTAATCAGACAAATTGCAGCAGAGCGCTGTGCCTGAGGGGAGCGTTTTTTTTCTTTACTGGGAAACATTACTTAATGGCATCAAATCAGCCATTGAGAGCATTGCCGCTGTCTCATTGTTAAAAAATGGGTGTCTATTTTTTTTCCCCCAAGCCCCTAGATTACGACACCTGGGCTCACAAATGTCTGACAGCAAAGTTTGGGTTGAATAAATTAATTGACAGGTTTTGTGGACAGTCTGCAATATAATCTGTTTATTTGACTTTTTATATTGTGCTTTAATCATTTAATCCAAATATCCAGAAGTAAAAGTCACAGCAATTCTGAAAGATAAATATATTGTAAAAAAAAAAACAACAACCATGAAAACATAAAATAAAATAAATCTGACATTTTCGGAGCCAATCCATTATTACGCTGTCAATCCTCCACAGATTAACCCCTACACCCCCCCCCACCCCCCTCTCAGCAATTCCCGCTCTCGCCCACTTTCCATTAATTCCGAGCCAAAATGAAATTTCGCTGAACCATTCAGAATGAAAAAAAAAATAAAAATAAAAATCTATTCCAAGAAGCAACGGCATTGTCTCGCAGTCCTTCCACCTAATGGCCCTCCTGCAAACACGTGACCGACTTCATGAAGAAAGAAAAAAATAAGGGGTCCTGAGCTTTTTCTTTGATTGCTTTTCTGGCTCCCTCCATTCTTTTGGTTATGAATGCTCGTTGTTATGGACGTAGTGTTTCAACCGTGACGACGTTGGCGTATAGGTCATCCTGCTTTTATCGCATTGGACTCGGGCCAAGGACGCACAACGGCCGGACGTTATCAGGAGGGGCTGATGTCCTCCGGTTCATAACCTTGACTCATATCCGCTGCTGCTTCCCACTAACTGAATTGGGCTTTTTTTCCGTGATGTGATCTATGTGCTGGAGAAGAAGCATCGGCAACAACGTTACCACCAGTAGAGAAAACATCTAAACCCTAACAACAAGTATTCAACTGAGGGCATATTGTGTTGCAGAATCATACGCGATGCACTATCAGACATCATTCTGCAAATATTGGTACCTCACGTCTGTTCTGCAGACTGAACACAGATTATCAGTTAATAATGTGCATGTAAACGAATCCTCGTGACTCTCTCCACTTAAGGAATGTCTTTGTGTAGCTTTGGCAACCGATTGGCAGCGAATTCCAATTTAATCCCAGGTCGCTTGACTTCCGCTCGGCGTATGCTCTTCGACAAAGATCCTAACTCCAAGTGGAATATCATTTAATTACTTTGGCTTTTCCCTGCAAAATCCGCCCCTGTCGGCAGTGCAGTCTTGTCGTTACCTCGGTAAACCGAGGGTGAAGAGCTTGTGTTGTTATTAGCCAGTGTCGGCAATCAATCCGTGGATCTCAGACTCCTCAAATGAGAAAAGGTTCTGGTCAAGGTCTTGGCCGCACAGACAATTAGGAAAGGAAAGCCGTGCGAGCGATAGCACGAGGCGGCCGTAAATCTTCACCGCAGCCAAGTTTGTGACAGCGGAGGATAATGCATGTCTCGAGAAGGAGGGCGAGGGGATTAATTTGGCCGCTTCTTGTAACTCTGGGGGGCTTAGACCAAGGCCGCCCCCTTTTTCCTCAACGCACAACTCCCACCACACGGCCTTGGGATTCTCCGGTCCTGATTGTAGCCTGAATGGACGCTCCGTTAATGGATGACTCATTATTTGGAGCGCGGCCTCACGTGGAGGTTTCAGAAAGAATGGACCATCAACAACTCAAGAATGTGACAGTTAAAGGATTTTTTACAATTTATTTAAGAACACTAAACCGGGCATATGTATATACTGTAGTTTTTTTATGGTAAGGTCGCCCTCGACGAAGGAAGTACTTCGTCGGCTAACAACTCATTCGATTTTGTCCCTTGATTAGTTGATTTAATTAGTTTCTCCACAAAGAATCCAGCAGAAGCGCCGCTGTTAACCAGAAGTGTGCTTGTAAGTTTCATGGAAATAAGCATCATTCAGCATTAAAAAGAAAAACGTATCGACCAAAGGAATTTTAGTAGATCCAAACCAATTACTTGATTAATTGATTAAGGGGGGCAGTCTTAGTTTTTTGGGTCCAAGTGGAGTCTGAAATCCTCACTTTTTCTGACTCTAATCTGATATAAGCCAAAGCCTCAAGTCTCACGTGTACAGCTCTGATAGTCCAACTGTGGGTCATGCTTAAAGGTTTCACTTTAATTACATCCACGATCAGCACTGATGAGCACCGCTGACAAAAGATCTCTTTTTAATGCAGGTTCAACCCCCTTGACTGTTTCCTTTCATGCCTTAGTGCAGGCGGTGCTACGTTTAGCTGCACCTCGTAGCCATACTCTATTGCTATTGGCCGAGATGCAAGTGATTACCCTCGCCTCCCCGCCCCCCTCCCAATCCATAAAGATGTCGATTCCCTCGATTAACTTGACTCTTAGCGGTAAGTATCGGCCTCACTCCGCGCTGCTCTTGCCCCGAGGGTTAATGACACGTCCTCAGAGGCCTCCTCTGGATCCCAGTGCAGCCACTGGTCCAAAAAATTCCTCCTCCCCGTGCCGTCGAGATCCACAGCTGTCTCCATAGCAACATGTTTTTTGTGTACATACGGCGGTCGCGGGAGTGGAAGGAAATGAATCACCGTTGGGGGGGGGGGGGGGAAGCACAGGTCACCGTCCCAACAGGGTCAAAGGTGAACAGGGGACTCCGCTCTCTCTCTCTCTCTCTCTCTCTCTCTCTCGCTGCACCACTCGGCCCCTTCCTCCTCCCGGCTATGATTAGAAACCACAACCTCATGCTTCACTGTCACACTGTGTCTGCGTTCATTCCGCAAAGGAGAGCTAAATGACCCGTTTCAGCCCGACGGAGACTTCGGCTGGCCAACACACACCCCTCGGCTCTGGGGAGAGTGGGCACTGTGGAGTCTAATCACCTTTTTTTTGCGGGCTGGTCCTTCGAGGCCCACCTATCTTCCTGTGACGTGTTAATCAGGCCGGCGTGGAGGACATACCTTTGACACACGGCTCCAGCTCTGCGACTTTTGATGCCTCCTCCACTCCGGGGGCCTGGTCAGGGTCCTTTTGATGTTACCTCTCAGGCTACTCCACGGGGCGAATATGTCAGCGTCAATAACGGGTACCGCGGGGCAGTAATTGTTTAACACACGGTCCTGACGGTATAAGCGGTATCACTACATAGCATTTTATTTATTTTTCCTTCTCATCTGTTGCCTGAGGCGCTCTTCTTCTGTGTTACACAACGGGGAGAGTTTCCAGACAATTTGTCCTTATTGTCATTCCTTAGCGACCTCATGGATTTCGGGGGCACCTTTTTAAAGATCAGGGTCTGATCTGGAGATTTTAGATTAATTCTCTGCCCATTCTGTGGCTGAAGGACTACCGACGCGCTTCGCCACTGGCCTCATAAATAAGGCCATTACGGCAATCAAAGTGGGGAAGTTTAAAATAGTTGGATATCTTTTTTTTGGGGCAGGAAGCCTTTCCTTAAGGGCACAAATGAATCTTTTGGTATGGGAGACTTCTGCGCCGGCCGAGCGATCCCCAGACGATGGTAAATCAATCTGAATATCCGCTTGTGTCACCACACCGTTAATGGTTATGAAAGAGCCCTTTGAGAGAAAAGAGAGAGAACTTTTTTCTTTCCTTTTTTCCCTCTCTGAGCCACATTTAACCTCTTTACGTTCGTCGGTCACCCTTTCGGAAGAAGAAGGTCCTTTTCTTTTGGTCTTTTTAAAAAAATATATATATATATATATATATATATAGAAGACACACATGGCATTGAGAAGGAGAAGAAGAAGGACAAAAAAAACAAACTCTTACCATCTGTCATTTCTACTCTCATCTTGTCATAGCAATATTTATTATCTTTAACCATAAGCACCGTTGCTTTAAACCCCCTTCCAGTGACCTCATCGACCGTTACAGGCCTGTCATGCAAATCATTGTTATACGGCAGAAGGATGGCAGCAATAACTCATCCGTACGAAACAGCACTCCTGTGTCTTCCTTTCCGCTGCACACCTGAACTTCATTGATATCGGGAATCGGGGGCTGGTGGAGATGAATATTACATCACTTTTTTTGAGATAAAAACCCACATTTCAAAATGGAAGCTAATAAATCTGAATGGGTTCACGGGAGGATGTCTTTAAGGATGAAATACTTTTCACCTGTACTTCACCACATACTTGCTCCGTCTGATATATGGATTCATTATTTCAATTCAACAACCTATGTTCAGAACAATACATTATTAGTACAGCACAGCATGGTTTACATATGTATGCAGTTTTAAGCTTGTTTTTCAAGTTTGTTTATACTGAAAAACGTTGAAGCCTTCTTCTTCACCCTTCAATCTCGGGGAAGTTCTTGATGCTCGTGGTTTTTGGACTTTATTCGGGTGTCCTCGTACTTTTGGCAAAATGGAGTACCATCAAAGGAAGCTTCTTGTGTACGAGACGACTCTATGAGCGGAAATTTCCTCCTCGAAAAGCCGACGCGAATAAGACGCAAGAAAATGTTTATCTCACCATCTTCTTATCATCTCCTCCCCCCTCGTCTTTTGTCCGGAGTCCTTCACCTGTGTTCCTCCCCTCCATCCCTCCCGTCCTCGTCCTCTCTTTACGCCTCTGCCGTCTCTCTCTTTTCTCCTCTTGTTCCCGTCACGCATGTTAAGGCTCGAAGGGATGAGAGGAGAAGAAAGAGTCTGTCGGCCTGCAAGCTTGAAAAGACTCGGGGAAGCAGAGGAGGGGGGGGGGGGAGACATCTTTAACTCCTCGCTGGGCTTTCAAGTGCGTCTCTCATATCCACACCGGTCCCACAGGCCTGCCGTGGACTCTGAACGGTGAAAACATCCCTCTTTTGCCTCCCCTCGCGCTCCGTTTAAACTTCCTCCGTTCCTTTGTACCTGGCCTTCATTCCCTCTGTACAGCGGGCCAGCCATTGTACTAAAACGACTCGTCCTCCTTTTTTAAAAAGGTGGGGATGTGAGTGTACAATTCTTCCATTTCCCCCGCTTTTCTCCCCAAACTCATTTTTCAGGAAGCCAGACTTTGGAGAGGATTACTTCTGGTTGCCAGATATTTTCCTGTCAGAGTTTTGAGCACCAGGGTCCCAAACTGTGGATCAGCGTATGGAGGTATTCAGTCTGTCAATCTCCGCGTGAGACGCGTCTTTGCTCTCCTCCTCGAGCCCCGGATAAGTTTCTGGTAATGAAATTCACGTTGACATCCACGACTTACCGTGACACTGCCGGGGTTTAGATTCATTCCCACTGGATGCATTTTGGGATGGGCGTTAGGCATTTTTTAGTAACTTTTCTTCAAACGGACTGAACTTAGATGGTGCTTTTAGGCATCATGGTGTGTAAGTATCTCTAACTCTTGGGATAACATCAACAACTAGTCCTCCTTTAGCTTGGTGTAGGTGGTCTAAACTAAAGCATTAGTCTTTCTTTTATTCCGAGGGGCAACCAGAGCGATGCTAACTTCACTCTATCAGTGAGGCAATTAAATAACACAAATGTCATTTGGACAAATCAAGGTTTTCCAACAGTAATCAGTCTTATTTACTCGGCCTGCACACGCTCTCTCTGTCTCTTCGTCACACATTGACACAAGCTCTCATGGTGCTGCACGTATTTAAACCCATCTTGCTGTTTACCAACCCAACAAAGCTCTTCTTTGTGCCCCTGTGAGTGAGTTTACAATCGCTGCTTCTCCCTCAAAGCCCTGCAGGAGCAGCGCTCGTGTACGCGTTGTACTGTCTGTTGTATATTTCAGTATTTTTTGCTTTGCTATATATATACTGCCCTATATTTACTTTACAAATGTCCTTAAATTAAAAGTAATAAAGTGAATACATTTGTTTAAGCTTTTTGATTGCAGACACAACATAATTCACAATATTTACTTCATAAGAGGAAAAACTACTGAACCAAGACCAGAAACCCCAATAAGTCATATTCCTCGGGCGCAGGCAGGAACAAACTGAGTAATGGCGCACTAAATTATACATTATTAAACTGGCCTGTGACACACTGACCCGGCTCGATCTCCAGTTGATCGCTTGTGATGCTGCCGAGCCGACAACGGAGGACCCTCCGAACCCCAGAGCAGCGTCGGGAAAACAACGTTATGACCGTCTAACTGCACATACTAATAATAACATTTATTTTATTTTATTTTTTTCAGGGATGCAGAACGCCGGCCCACACAATACGACTGCAGGTAATAAGAACAAAATCACATTTAGGAGCGAAAACCTCGCAGGGCATCGTTATGACCATCTGAGACGCGAGACAATTGGGTGCCTATAAAACCTCCCTCACTGTTATTGGCTCCTCTCCTGATGGGAGGGCACCGGGGGTCAGAGTTCAAGTGTTGAGGGACAACTACTGTCCCCATAGGGAATGCTGGGTAATGGAATGGGAGATTCAGGTCAGATGGAATGATTTGGGGTGCAACCTCTGGCACCGGGTTAGATTCAAGCCACGCCGAAGGTCTAATGCTCGATTTGGGACCTCGACCGGCAGCAATAAAGACCATTTAAAAGTCCATCGAGTGACAAAAGAGAAGCTTTAAATCTAATCCCGTATTTGGCCCAGCACATATGTCTTCCAGGTAATTCGGTTACACCTAAATAACCTGATGTCTCATTGTATTATCCCCTCGGGAATTATTCAACGCCGTCATTGCTCGTCTAGAGAAAACAAAAAAAAAGATTTATCTCCACAGAAGCTGCACAAATAAATAACCCCCCCCCCAAAACGAAAAAACCAGACATTTAGCTCTGCTCTTTGCCGTGGTTTTGTGTTGGCCTTTCCTCACATAAAAAAATAATGATTGAACGCAAGCCAAGGCGTATTCCGGCATCAAAGGTATGAGCGCACTTTGGGGCCTTGCTTAGATCTGACAGCATCAGAAGCATCGCTGCAGTGGGTATGTTTTAACTCCAGCAGGGCAAAAGATGATATGCTGCTGCTGCGTGTGTGTGTGTGTGTGTGTATTTGTAAATACGCCTGCATGCTAAACTCTTTTGAGTGCGCCGGTGCTTTTACATAAAGTCGATGCATCGGCATGAGCGTGTGCATACTGCATGAGCAAAGTTTGAATGTGTTGCTCCGTGTAACTCGATCTGCACTCTCCGGCCCGTGTCTGAGTAAATATTATGGTAACCTCGCGTTGTGCAGTTCCATCGCAGTCACGGTTTCACAACCCAGCCTCTCTCACTGAGGAACAAGTGAATTTGTTTTAAAGGTTTTAGTTCGACACGCGGGGGGGAAAAAAAAAAAAAACGAGCTCCTTCGGGTTTTTTTTTTTTTTTTCCGCTCGAGAGTTGGAGGAGAAGATTGACGCCGCTTTCGTGAGTGTGTGTGTGTGTGTGTGTGTGTGTGTGTGTGTGCCAAATATGGTGCCAAGGAGATGGAGGTCTAGAAACCTCACAGTGACGGTGACGCATGATTCAGGCTTCACGATTCAGAAGCGATGTCGCACAATCGAACGATGACGGGCGGAGAAAATGGGAGAATTGTCAGGAGGAATAATGCACCTCTAAAAGATCCAAAGGTCTCCATGGATACCAGGAGTCCAGGTGAGAACCCGATCATTGACCTGGAGCGATGCTGGTTTTTACCTTTTGGATGAAGCAAGGCTAGTTGTTTCCCAGTCTTTATGCTAAGCTAAGCTAAGCTAACCTTTTCTACTCTCCAGCTTCATGTTCTGCACACAGACACGAGCGATGGTATCAACCTCAACCTCATCTAACTCTGGGTAGCAGAGTAGTCCGTTTCCCTTTAAGTAGCCACATAGTCCTATATGAAAACGCTACTCAAGGAAAGTAGGGGGGGGGGGGGGGGGGGGGGGGGGGGTCAGCTGTGACTGGTGGAGGTGGAGAGCATTACAACACACACTTTCTGACGGGTCTCATTGTGTCCTATCCCAAAGCCGTTGTATGTGTTTGTATGCAGGCCCACACACACACACACACACACACACAGACACACACACACACGGGGTAATGTATCAAGGTTTGAGCGTCTGTGGCACTGGCTATGTCTGGCCGGCTTCACCTGTCACCTGTCAGTCTGTCATTGCCCCCCCCCCCCCCCCCCCCTCTTTCCCTCAGCCTGCCAGCGTGGGGGCATGACAGCGGACAAAGCCGGAGTGACAGACAGTGACAGGGCGCTGATGCCTTCTGCACGCCACGGCCAGGGGGCCGCCGCTCCACGTGTCACCCTGAGTGACAGAGTGGAGTCCTGCGCCCGAGGTGAGAACGATGGCGCGGCTCGATAGAGGACTGATCCGTGATGCGGGCCCTGTATCTCTGTTTCACACACACACACACACACACACACGCATGCATACAAATAGACAAAATGCACACACTGCGTGGTCGTGTGAACACAGAGCGGCGTGTTACTTCCACGGGTGAAAAAAATATGAAAGAGAAAGAAATGACGTAGATAATGAAACTTTACTGGCTCTGTTAAAGGCTGCTGAGCGTAAGATTAAGTTGTAAATTGGATTTTTTTTTATTTTTTTATGTGAGATTGTAATAAAAACTAAATTTAAAAAAAAAAGTCTCTATATAAAACAAGCTTTTACAAACACAGCTTGGTTTGATTTGAGATCAATCAGATTTGGACGCACCACATCAAAACACAAGCAAATCCCTCAGCTGTGTAAATGTCATCGGCTTTTCTTCTCTATTTTTTTTTTTTTAAATGGCTCTTAATTGCACACACAGAACATCCACCTCCCTCATTGCGGGGGGGCTGTTGCCTTTGTGGCATTGAATGGTCTCTATGAGTGCCATTCAGATCGATGCTGAAGGTTATTAAAAAACAATAAGTGAAGAGGAGAAGGCTCAAAAATATGTCTTTAATAAAAGAGATACGTATTTCATGTTTCGGCAAACCTTCGGCGACCATCTGCATGAAACCAGCTCTTCCGAGATCAAGGAAATGATGTTTCCAGTAGCCCCAGAAGCCATGCTGTATTGATATATCTTTACTATCTGGCCTCAGCCCCACAGGCATCACTAAACCCAATCATGCCTGCAATGAGGAGCGTCATCACTGGATGAGCTATCTCCCCCCGGAGACCCCCGGTGTCTGATCTCTTGCGGGTTTCAGGGTGCAGAGGCGGAGGGGGGGTGGGAGTAGAATCCACATGAAGGGATTTCTGGAAGGTCTGTGTTGTAGGAGGGTCACGAGGAGGAAAAAAAAAATACGTTGCAACATCAGCGCCAATATTTATGCGAGGGGAGTTCAAAAGAAGGGATATTGTCATCCCTGCCTCTCTGTCACTACCCCCTGTCCAAAAGTTCAAACTTCAAAGCTCTGAAAATAAATGTATTCCTCCTCCTGCCTTATTGTCTCTTTCTTGATGTTCTCGCCCTTCTTCTCGCGGTCTAAATTGCACAAAAAAAAAATACTAATAAAAATACAAACAACGTTCGGCAAACGGGTCGGAGGTTGATTCTGAAATCAAAAACTTTAGGAACAAAGCCAACTCCTTTCATACAAGCAAAGTAACCAGGCAATTAAAAGATACGTTAAGAGCACAATTAAATGTTTTTTTTCTTCTTTTTCCAACTCGTTCTTTATCAGGTAAGCATTAATTGTGAGGCGCTCGCTGGATTAAAAGGTCAAGAGATATGCAGGTTTGTCCCAGGCCAAACCTGGCGGGTGGCGGATTGAAGCACTTAAATGTTGGTCGCGACCATTAGTACCCTCCAGGAATCTGATTGGGAGTGACAAGCTCGGCCTGCACTCGCGTCGCCGAAAGGAACGTATATCGAAGCGTAGTCAGACAGGCGAGCGCAGATAAGCATCTCAACCTGATCCAGACAATTAGCCCGTGTTTACCTCAGGAAGCTGGCTGCGATAGATCAAAGAGACCTGGGAGGGGGGGGGGGGGGGGTATCAATGGCTCTGGAGGTTGTCTCCCCGTCTCCCTCTCTCTCTCTCCCTCCCTCTCGCTGTCTCTGCCAGTCAAATCTTCGCTGTGGATGACCTCGGGAGCACTCTGACCCCCGCGGCCTCGGGCCACGCTCCCTCTTTAGCTACCGTTTCACACCACCTAGCGACTCTCTTCACGCCGTCGGTGCTGTCTGCCTTTGAGGATTCATGCACTGAGCCTGTGTGTTGTGCAGGAAGAACTGCATTTATATATATATATACATACGTATGAATATATATATGCATGTGTGTCTTTGTGTGTGTGTGGTATGGTAAAACGGCTCAGACAGGCCACATAAAAGCTTCTTTTCCTGGCAGGGGTTATCAGTACAGGGGACCCCAGTGGTTTGACATGAGCAGGCAGAGACAGAATGAGGGGTGCTGATGATGCCGGGTGGCTTATCTCCAGCCTCCCTGGTCCCAGAGGTCTGCAGAGAACCGAGCATCGCCCGCCTCCTGTGCTCGCACAGGACTACGCAGACAATCTATTCGCTGGTCCCGTGTCTGCAAGAGCAATTTTACATTTAAGCATCCCCAACCACAGACACTAACGCCCCCAACCCCCCTTAATTTGCCCCCCACACACAAGCAAAAAAACGTGACTAAAATCATGATTATTTGAGGTTTTTGAATAGTGTTGAGTCTCAAAATGTGACATTTAATTTATAACTATCCTAATGTACTGTGTAGGGTGGCAGCTAACAATTATTTCAATTTATTTTCAGAAAAATTTTTTATTCAGAAAACTGTATTAATTAATCTATGAAATCCCAGATCCCCAACATTTTTTGAATAGTAGGATATATATATATATTTGGTATACTGTGATATAATAAAGAGAAAAGCAACACATCATTGCTTATTAAATGACTTTAATGATCAATCCATCACCAAAATCCAAACTAATCGACTAATCCATGAATCTACTGTTTCAGCACCAGTCAAGGGATCCGACTTATTTGAGTAATTTGTCACTAAATTAAACAATTGACGCTGAATGGAAACAACCTTTTATTATCCAAATTATCACATTATTTAATCTGCCTCATGCATCGATGCTATTTCAGACTGTCTCCACCAAAAAACACAGACATCTACACTATGAGCCCCCCCCCCCCCCCCCCTCCCCGCAGGCTACAGTTGCCAATATTGTGAGACGGAGACAGCAGAGCCATAAAAGTGAACCCACACAACCCACAGCCGGACATTAAAAGCTTCCTCCTGCTACTCCTCTCTGCCTTGTGAGATAAGGGGGGGGGGGGGGGGGGGGCAGCAGAGGAAGCTCTGAACTTCTGCGTCGTCTGTTTTGGTTCGCCGGCAGAAATGCCGACTCTGCAGACCCGCTGGAATTTGCCGATAGTGGTTGGTGTTTGCTCTCCGTCGAGTTGTCCGTGTCGGTTCAGCGGAACATTTCATGATTTCCAACCATCTCATAATCAAAAACAGAGCAGGGGGTGGAAAAAAATAACAACTTTTTGTAACCAAAAAACCCGACAATCGTGCCAACTGTCACGCAGTAGCCAGATGTGCAAAGGTGAGAAAGTGGCCCCCGAATGTGACGTTCTCTCTCTCCCTCTCTCTCTCTCTCTTTTTTTCAAGCCTTAACACAATTACTTCCATCTGTGTTGCGTCTACGAATGAATGCAACTCCACACGAACGACTTTCAGAAAAGAATCGTCCCGAAAGTGCGCGTTGCTATCGTCCTTTTGACAGACGACAGATCGGCCATTACATACACTCACACGTGGATGGATTCATACCCGCTTTGGACCACTCGTAAATGTCCCAGAATTCCCCTTTTTAGAAGTCAGTAGATGATGAGATATGATCAAAAGGCCATTTTTTTGTATAGGCCGCAGGCCAACACACGTACCACATTTCCCACGCCCCCCCCCCCCCCCCCCCCATCCGTTACCATCCAGACAATAGTTTCCTCCCGGCAGCTCTTCACTTCTCACCTCCCGCTCGGGTCTCTGTGGCCGAGCTAACATCACATCCCACCTTGTTCACATTCCCCATGCTACTTCCTGAAGAAATGGGGGGGGGGGATGGAGATGGAGATGGAGATGGAGATGGAAAGGTCGATGTAAATCTGGGTCAGCTCTCAGTCCAATTTCTGCCAGTAAGTGAGTTATTTGTGAGTGCAGCTGAATCATTTATTGTAATGGGAAAAGGTAAGGCGCGGTTATTGTCTGAAGGAGGAGATGTGAATGTGAAGCCGGGAAATATGACACCGAAAAAACACCCAGAGTCCTCCTCCTGGATTAAATGGAACATACAGGCCACAGAAAGTTCTACCAGTATTTAAAAGTAGGCTATCAAATGTTCTGATTACGGGTGGAGTGAAAGGGCGAGAGGTATCTCACCACAAGTTTATACCAATACCTACCTCTTTGTTTCTCCTCACTTGGTCTCCGGTAGAGTGACCCACCTCCATGGTGAATCAACACTGTGTTTGTTGGGTCCAACCAATCACATCAGTGTCTGTCGGGTCCAATTTCCCGTCCAGCCGGCCTTGACTCCACGATCAAAACCGCGACCGCGACTGCCCCCCCCCCCCCCCCCCCCCGCCTCGGAGCGTATAGTCTGGTACACCTGGGGGCCCCTCGGGGTCTCGTGGCCCCTGAGGCGAAACAAGTGGCCCAGTCTTGATGAGCAAACAGCAGTGGGGTCAACGCAGGTTAAAGAGAGGGCAGAGAACGCTGAGGGGTTTGCTTAGTCCAACCCGAACACCTCTGTCTCCCCGTGAGCCCTCAGTCAAAGACAACCAGATGTATCGGGCTTCAAAGCATCGTGAGGGGGGGGGCACGGGGGGGTCAGCCCGCGGGGTCCGCGGTGAAACCCGATCTGTTAATTTATCTTGATCTGTTTGCCGGCCCCGTAGCTTTTACCATTCAAAGGGGCGAGCGAGGCAAGTGGAAGAAAACTCGCCATCTCTCCTCTGACAAGCGCAAAAATACACAAACACCCCCCCCATCCGCCCCCCCCCCCCCTGCCCCGTCTCGATGGGCCCCGGCTGTCAGCAGTCTGGGGGCGGCTCTGGTCAAGAGGCCTATACGCACCCTCTCCGAATGGGAGGGGTTCATCCAAAAAGTCTTGACAGTGATGAGGAGCGCGTCCCTGTTCGCTGGCTGACCCCAGAACAGCCCCATGGCACTGCAGCCCCCCACCCTCCGCCCAGCTCCAGCGGCTGCGCTCTCAATCACCTGCTTTACGTCAGACAGAACCGGTCCCCCCCGCCACCCCACCCTCCCCCGCCCACGTTGAGTCGCCATTACCTGATGAGGAGTGGCAGTAATCAGCCTGATAACTGGTCATTCCTGTCCAATTGGCGCGCTCATTACCTGGCTTAGCTGAACCCGGGCTGCGCGCTCGCTCTAGGAATGAAAAGCCATTGAGAAATGTGCACCACGTGGATCGTATGATAGTGTCAACTCTTGTGTTAATCCACCGCGGCGGGGGCAAAGAGTCACGAGTCTCGGGGGTGGGGGGCGGACTCGTTGTTTGTCGCCCCATGGAAAAAATAAATAATGCTCAAGCTTGAGTCTTTTTTTAAATGGCTATTCTTTTCTTCCTCCTAGGCGTGAACAATGTATATTGTGTGCACTGCGACTATGTTCACACCCCCTTTGTGCACCTATACGTCTCCGTTGTGATTAATAATTTCGGGCAGGCCTTCATTTCCCCACGTTCGCCTGTCAGTGACTTTAAAGGTTTTGGGCTAATAAGTCTCATTTCACTTCATTAACTTCTGGCTCGGGGGTCTATTCAAGCTGGGATGATATATTACCCGGCGACACACACACACACACACACACACACACACACACAAATGGTCATGTGTGTGCAGGAGTTCTCCCCTGACACTTTTGTGTACACGCTCACACACACACACACACACACACACAAATGGTCATGTGTGTGCAGGAGTTCTCCCCTGACACTTTTGTGTACACGCTCACACACACACACACACACACACACACGTACACACACACACTCCTGGGTAGCCTGAGGTGCAGTGCGGTGCGCCCAGCTCGTATGAGTGCAAGGAGACACACACACACACACACACACACACACAGGAAGAGAGCGAGGGCCCGGGTAATGTGCAGTAATGGTGGTAATTGATGCTGGTACTCCAGGAGTTCTTTCCAGGCTGCGTCTGTGGTTTTGCTGTTCTCCTCCTTTACAAGCGGCGGGCCCCGCCTACAGCTGCAACAGTGTGGCTCGGGGCTCCCGGCTTTTACCTGACCAGCCTTCAAAAAAAACGAAGCCAAAGAAGTCGCCACACCGGCAGCGTGATCTGTCGGGAGAGTTGTTGCCTCAAAGGAGTGCAGCAGTTTGTTACATTAGCGCGGCTCCCTCCGGGGTACAATAAGATCCCCCTCGTGTTTTTTTTTTTTGGGGGGGGGGGCACCGGTTGTTATCGTTCGCCTCTTTATCACCTTTTCTTTTACGACTCGCAGCGTTTCTTTTCCTCTTTTTTTTTTCTCTCGGAGGGCGACGGGTTGTTGTTTATACCCGCGGTAATCTTGTAATCAGCAAAACAGATCTTCATTAAACCCACTTGTTTCCTCCATGAATGCGGGCCGGGGAAATGGAGCTGCGGTTTATGCACGGGTTGTTATGCCTCCGAGAGAGAGGGAGCGAGAGAGAGAGAGAGAGAGAGAGAGAGGCTGTGTTTGTGAGTGTTGGTCCGGTTGCAATGAGGGCGGGTTCTAGAAACAGACGAGATGGTTCCAGTGGACACTCAGCTCAGAGCCAGAATGGCACGACTCATTAGTTCACTTAATGGCGACTTATAGCCTGTGTGCGTGTGTGCGTGTGCGTGTGTGTTTGCACCAGCCGCATTGTTTGATCCGAACAATGGGTATTTAAGAGAGAGAGGACAGCATATTGCGAGGTGCGGTGAGAGATTTCCCCCCCCAAACCTCCACATTAGCAGTGTTTTCATGTGCATTTTTTTTTTGCAATTTGGTCGACTATGATGGATTCGGGCTCCGTCCAGACGTTTCTTCGATTCAGCTTAAATTTTTTCCTCTGCTATTTCAAATCACCTGTCTGACGCACTCATCTCCGACAGGGGTCAAAGATGTGTTATGTTATCTACTGTACAAAAAAACAGATGGAGCCGGAGTGGCAGCTGAGCTCAGTCCGGACATTGTTTCCTGAAGGAAATACGGCCTTGCCAAAAAATTCTTGAGATGCTCCAGTTGCATTTATATCATCTGCGAGAGAATATGAAAGATGAGAGTGTCATTGAAGACGGCTTCATAACGCCAGTTGTAAACATAATCTGGTGGGCGGTCGTAGCCGAATACGCTGGCTAACGGAGTTTCGTGACCACATGGAAAAGTTTTTCTCTCAGCCTACTTCATATATAATAAACACGGCAACAGAAGGCGCTCTGTGAGTTTTCAGTTCGACTAATTAGACCTTCTTGTGAAAGATAAATAATAAAAACCTGACTGATCTGACAGCAGCGACGGTTAACCGCAAACATCTCTCAGAAGCAGTCGACTTTACCGTTGGGAATTAACTTTTTTTATCCTGGAGAAAAATTAGTCAGCAAATGACTTTAAGATAAAGCAATAAAGCATCTGACGCAGTTTCAAAGGATATAATTCTGTTAAGTTCACGCTTGAAGATGAAGAAAGGAAACTTTTCCTTCTGTTTTTTTTTTTTACGAGCCCCTATAATGACACAGTAAAAGCTGTTTCTTTTTTTATTTATTGCATTCTTTGCCTGTAAATTAACTCCCCCTCACTCAGACTCTATGTTTGCAGGAGTGGATTGTGCTTTGGCCTCGGCGCTGCAATGCAGTGTCACTGCAATTTGTAAATATTAAAGTGTTTCTTTTACAGGCTAAGTGGGTTCAAATGTGCCAAAAAAGCTCCCTCAATGGGCTTCTCAGTGGCCTCATTCTCCTCTCCTCTTCAGTTGCTTTGAAGATCAGAGTGTGGAGTGTTAGTCTGTTATTAGTGTGTCTAAAAAAAAAAGTACCTAACCTTCATGGTGTGTGTGTGTGTGTGTGCGTGTGTGTGTGTGTCATTCTCTGAAAATGTGATTTTTACAAGGGGAGGAAAGAGAGCTCCCCGCCTCCTTCACCTACATTCTCATCTTCCCAAGAGGGGAAAAACAGAGAGAAAAGAAGACTCCGCACTTCAGGGAGTCTGAGTGAAAAATCCCATTTACACACAGACCATTGAAAGTCGAGGGGTTGGCGTGTGATGCATTGAAGTACGCGTTGCTCGTGCAAACCCGTTGCTATTGATAAGGTTTTGAGGTACAGTCGGCTTCGTGGCCTTTTCAGTTTGTGAAAGTATCCAATGAGCCGGTTTCTAATGTGCATCTTGAAAACACAAAAGCCCCCCCTACCCACCCCTCCGCGCCTGGATGAGATTAATTTACCGGACGTTTATCAGCCAAAAACGCAGGAATGCGCCGACTCCCACCGCCGGCTCACGTCCTGAGACTCCGAGGTTTTTGTTAAAGAGAAAACTAATGGTTCATAACTAATTTGAGCCCCGATCCCCCGGTGCTCCTGGTTTGTGTGAAATGCCGATGACATGAATGGTGACAGAACGAGTTTTTTTTTTTTTTTTGTGAGAATATCTCGGGCGTCTTGGGGGTATTCCCCGGGAAGAGAGGCGTGGTGCACTGGAGGAGAAAATGTGGAAAATGATCGTAAGTGCAGGAATTCCACTCAGGGGCTCCGCTAGGACTCCACTGGGGCAGGCCACCGTCAAAGGGGGGGACTTGATGATATATGTGCTGCGGCTCGGGCCATTGTGTGAGGCCTGCTGCATCAACGAGGGCCGGCCCCCGTACAGGGGGGAACAAATCAACGTCGCTCCGGATTCACATGATGAAGATATTTCATTTCCCTTTGCTGCATTAGCTAAACATTACTCTAACTTGTCCGCTCCAAAAAAAAAAAAAAAGGGCATGGTTAAAACCATATACTGTATATAAAGAAGTGGACGTATTTGTCTCAATCTGATTTATTTTTGCCCCCTGCTGGCCATTGTACATATTGCAAGTTTCGTACACTTCCCGCATTGACGGCACTCTCAAGAACCGGAAGGTTGCCGCCTGCCTAAAACCAGCTGGTGAAATGCTACACACAGATACTCTCTGTGGCCGTATCAGACGTAAAATCTAGATTAGGCCTTTAAGGGCGAACGCTTAATTTCACAGGGTTAATACAACCGTGTCTTTTTAACCCTGACCTTCTGCCGTGCAGCAATGCACGGCCACACACACACACACACACACATGCTCAGTCAGAACCGACCGAGAATCGACTTCACACACTTGCAACGCAGTACCGACTGTGGCACATGCATGCCTGCACACTCACCAACCTGTTCTAGTTTAACCCCTTGACTCCCCCACCTGCCTTCTATCCCCGACGCACCACACCGAGACTTCACCCGGCAACCTGCTCCACATATTCTGCACTCCAGGCATGCTTGACCCTCGTGTACCTATTACCCTCCAGGTCAGATTAGGGCGCTGCTCACACACACACACACACACACACACACACACACACACACACACACACACACACACACACACAGACACACCTGGGGTCAGGGCAAAGCACACACAGTTAAGGACCTGAACCCTGATGTGGCCTTTGACAATCCAGACTAATCTTTAGCCCTGTTTGTTATGAAGGCTAACCTCAAAGTAACTCACTAAATGACAATAACCTTTCAGGTTAAATGTTGTTGGAGTTGGGATAAAGTTTAAAAAGTAGCTCTCCTTGACTTTGTGTTATCAGTTGTTGTTTTTAAAGCAGTGAAACAACTTAACTGACTTTTTTTTTTTTTGTTTTCTTTGTTCTTCAGTGTGATAGAAAGGCCAAATACGTCTTTTTCTTTGTCCTCCAACATGTTCTTCCTGTCTGAGAATCTACTAATTCAACAAACTGAACCTTCGTCATGGCTTTCTTCGAGGGATTCGTGAAAGCAAAGTGACGAGTAAACCGTTGGCGGGGACGCGTGTTTATTTACCGCTAGAAAGTTTTGTGTAAAGTGCGTTCATTTTTGATGAAGTCAATAAGTCGGCGTTTTTGGATCACGTTGGTCTGTTTACAAGGGCCCATGTGGCTGGTTCTCATGGTGGTGTATTGTTTAGAGTAGCGTGTTCCGCGGTTGGTCTGACCCAACCACATGTTATGGCTCAGCAACCTTTCTGAGACCAGTGGAGAAAAGTAAAAGAAGAAGAAAAAACATACGTTCAGAGGAAACATGAGGATACTTTGCTCTCATTCAAATCAGATAAGATGTGCAAGTTTACTTTTATATACACGGTAAAAAAGGGCCTAATCGTCCCACGTTGTGCAACTTCCTGGCTAGAAATGAAAGTTGGCTCGTCACAGCATTCTGCTGCTTGGGGGCCAGGTTAACGCGAACGCCAGTAATAATAGTAATAAAAGTCCAAATTCATTTAAGATATCTTGCTTTGCATAACCATTTACATGTAGACATTGAATCTGCTTTGTGTCAGAGTTTAAGTAATAGGAAAGGTCATGGTTTGGTCAACATTTAAAAAACGCTCTGAAAAGGGCTGCACAGTTAATCAAAATGTCATCAAAATATGAAATATAACTGCAATTTTCAACTCGCAATATGCATTTCTTACAGGTGAAATGTGTGTCATAGTAGCATTTAAAATTAAATATTGTCGTGCCTACATCATATTCTACTGAATTAAGAAAACATATCTTTTAACTGTCAAAATCCCACCACAATCATTTAAATGTTTTTCAATGACAATAATTATGTAAAAGTTCTATCACAAATTATATCAGTCAAAATAATCACAATTACATATTATTATACTGTTCTATTACTACTCCACTGTTCCCATTTTAAACTCATGACTGATATCTGAAAAATAGTGTCACACAGCTATAGTCCAATGAATATCTATTTTTTTATTGCTATAGCCCATTCCATCAACAGATTATTGGCCGGACCAAAATTCAGGCCATTTTGAGGTCACGGTGCATCCATGGCACACGTTGTGTGTCGGTATCGTGGAACAAATTACAATACCACCTTAAAGTATTACCGATAAGCACTGCCAGTACTTTCGCCGTTGGTAACGCTGTTGTAGCACCGTTAGCTGGCTGCTAGCCGCTGGCCACTAGCCGCTAGCCACTGGCCGCCGGCTCTCGTGTGCAGGCAGGCAATTGTGGTTGTGTGGGCTGTAACTGCTGCAGGTAGGAGGAGCGAGCAAACCATACAAATAGCCGTCGTTTTTAAAGATCTTGACACAAAAAGGGCCGAACGCAGGTTCACTGGTTACCGGTGGCCGCCCGCATCCGCTTCAAAACATTGGTACTTGCGTACCGTGCTGCGAACAGATCGGGTCCGGTCTACATCCAGGACATGGTCAAACCGTACACCCCAGCCCGTTCACTTAGCTCGGCTTCTGCCAATCGGCTCGTAGCTCCGTCACTTCGAGCTAAACACTCTACGAAGTCACGACTTTTTGCTGTGCTGGCTCCTCATTGGTGGAACGAGCTCCCCATTGACATCAGGACAGCAGAAAGTCTCTACATCTTCCGTCGCAAACTAAAAACACATCTTTTTCGACTACACCTTGAATAGGGAAGGTAGAGCCGTAGTAGCTCTCTAGTAGCACTTAAATGTCTCTTACTGATAGCACTTTGTAGTTTAACTTTATTGAAGAAATTGTACTTGCTTGATTCTTGTTGTTCCGAGTTTGGACTCATGGTTTAATGCACTTATTGTAAGTCGCTTTGGATAAAAGCGTCAGGTTCTCTCCACGCCGCATTCTCAAATATAGAGATCTTGTGTTTGTGAAGGCTGAGAAAATGCCAATAAATAGGAGCCCGGAGAAAAGAATGGCGAGGCTGAAGAACAGAGACGTCGATCACTCACTCATCCCACTCGCCCTATTTTCTCCGCATTTAACGGGGTCTTACAGAGTGTATAGGATTCATTGGAATGCAAAAAAAAAAAAAAAAAAAGAGAGAGAATGAAAGGAAGCCTCTTCCTTTGCAGCGGGGGTCCCCAAAAGGATACACGCATAAACTAAAGTGGTGGGTAAACCCCTTTACTCCGTCTCACGCACAAAGACATGCATGCACAGACACACACTTTCAACCCACACGCACACACATGCAAAAAAAAAACCTCTCACTCACGCTGTCTCTCCCAAATATACACACATATATTAACCTCTCTTTCTTCCTCTCTCTTTCTTGCCCCTCCTCTATTTCACACACACACACACATGCAAACTCACATGCACACACACAGACCTAGTCACACAGACGCATACAATGTCGTACACAAATAAAAAACACACACACACACACACACATAAACACCCCCCAATTGAAATGGCGCCTCTACACCGAGCAGAGGGGAGAAAATAGCGGGCGGAATTAAAAGTGCCGAGTGAAAGCGAGAGGAGGAATGGGGTGGGGAGGGGGGTTGGGTGGGGGGGGGGAGAAACGACAACAATGCAAACTGGGAAAGGAAGTGAGGCTGAAAAGAGGGAGATGTGTTTGAAAAGAGAGAACAAGGTTAGGGGATGGGAAGAGCACGGAGGACGAGAAAAGGCAGCGACGACGGGGCTGGAAATAGATTTTCTTTTTATTATTATTCCTCCTCCGATGAGCGGTTTGATTCTCTTGTGTGCGTCTTAAGTTTCCATTTGGCGACTAGACTTTCCTGTTGTCTCTAATTCACCGCGGCTCTGACAATCATCTCGAAACTGTTAATTAAAAAAAAAAAAACGAAACTTGCAAAAACAACAAGCAAACTGTCATTAAATCGCTCCTGTTAAATCCAAAATGGTGCTTCTTCTTCTTCTTTTTCTCGGATGAAGAATCTTTTAATTATTCTACGGAAGGACACAAACTTGCTTACGTCCACGGCACTCTTTATCTTGTATGTGTATAAGTGATGCGTTACTGGGGGAGGCTTGCCCATGGGCCAGGGCGCTTTGTGAGGCCCCGTGAAAAGGCTCCCTGAAAGGAGCCGCCAGTCCATGCCCGGCGGATTTAGGGGAGTGAGTTTAGGGGGTCAGCACGGTCACCCGGGGGATAAATGCCTCCCATTGTCTGTTCTAAGGAGATGCTCTCAGTAGGGAGTCTATAAAGCCCCAGTGGCAACACTAACACCCAGAGCTCTGGGGCTCCTCAGGGGAGCACCCCAGCACCCCCCAGCCAGGAACGGGGCTCACAGCCTGTGTGTGTGTGTGTGTGTGTGGGAGGGGAGGGGGGCGGGGGAGAAACAACTGAGGGGACCCCCATACGGTTTGGTCGGCCTCCTCGGTTCGTCGTCAGCGTGGGAGCTGTGATGCGGTCGGGTTCGTTCCTCCTGAAGACATGCGACACTATGTGTTCGCAGGTCAACGAATAGGTACGTGAGATTGTAAGCGCTCTGGGCATCGCTGTAAAAAAATAACCCCCCAAAAACCCCAGGCCCCCCCCCCCCCTGAACACCGTTAAAACAGAATGAAGCCTTTGTTTCTGGTAAATTGGCACAAGCTTTTCTTTCTTTGGGTGGGAGTGGAAACAAGAGGTTTAGGTCAGGGTGTGTGTGCATGTTTGGCGGTGTATATTCACGTCAATACACACATTTATACAGTATGTGGAGGCTGTGTGTGTGTGTGTGTGTGTGTGTGTGTGTTGTGCATGTGCGGTGTGGGGCGCAGGACGCGGAGGGGGCAGCGTCTCATGGGGTCTTTTGTGGAATGTCTCTGCTCGCTCCGTCTCAGAGCCACGAGATGGGCAAACATGAAATCAAAGTGGAAAAGACCCACAAAGGGGTGGAAGGAGGATGGCGAGGGTCTGGATGGGGGTTGGGGGCTTGTCCCTGCACCCCAGGCCCCAGAAAGCACCAGGCCCCCACAGTTCCATGAAAAGAGCCCTTATGAGGACCTGGCTGTTCAGCCTGCGTCGGATTAAGACCCCAAACCCACAGACTGCCAGCACGGTACATCTATGTCTCTCTCTCTCTCTCTCTCTCTCTCTCGCTCTCTCTCTCGGCACAAGTGGCGATCCACAAAAAGGCAGACATCTTTAAATACACTTTAATTAACAGATTATTATTTTTGTATAATTTTTTTTTAAAAAGCCCATCTATTTGTGTTTATTTTACTTGAATCATTGATTGCGTTTTAGTTTTTTTAATGACTCGGGAGGAATTTTTAAATTTTAGGGTCTTTTGAATGACTAAAAACCTGCTTAAACTGATTTGCTCCATTTAAGACGGGAGTTCGGGACCTTTTTGTTACTAAAAGCCCACTTTTGATTGTTAAAGCGATTGTGAATGAAAACCACATGTACTCAGGATCCTATTTCCTCACCACACACTTTGGAGCTTTTTCATTGAGAAAAAAAAGAAAAGAAAACCGATTCGTTTTTGGCGTCACAGCATCCGCCTAACGGTGTCACACGATGATGTAACGTGGTGATATTCAAAACGTGACCGGTCATTTGAAAAATGTGCTTTTCTATATATTTTTGAATTTCTTGAGCAGATTCGAAAAAAAATGAAAAATAACTAGCGTCGTCAGTACCTCCGCGGCCCACTAGACGGCGCTCTGTGGCCCCTTCGGTGGCCGGTATTTATTTGCAAAACAAAATTGTGCCACGTGGTGTGAAAAAATGGTATCGCTTCCCACATTTTTGCCTACAGGTGAATATTGTCACATGGTCCCCATGTAATTGACATGTCTTTTATGCTAACTAAATGATTACAGACCCTGACACACAGGGAAACAGAGCGAAGGGGAAAGTGCACATGGGTATCTCAACGATTATACTGTAAAATGTGCTTCACCTCGCTGAAAGGGCTTTTGTGGTTTCCGCCCCGCGGGGCATTGTTCTCGAGTCTGGTGCACTGTTGGAGAATTACAGATGTCTAAATGTCATCTTCATTTTGCACGCCTCTGAATAATACACACTACAGTATGCATATATTTAACTCATTGTCAGCTTGCCCCCCCCCCCCCTGTCTCGTTCTCACGTGCACATACAGTATGCAGACAGTCCTGCTCCCCGAACGTCTTTTAGAATAAAGGGATGTCACGCTCCAAATAGGATCTCCCATTCTTGGCGAAGGTAATGACGTATCGCTCGTAATGGGTGTCGCCAGCGGAGTGGCTGTATTTGTGGCAAATGAATGCCATCGGTAATTGGACTAGTTATCAGTGAGGATATATATAGTTGATGCATTGTGAAAGAAAGAAAAAAAGGGAGGAAATTACCTCCACCTGGAAATTGTCTCAGTTTCTACTGGGAGAATAATGTTTGGATGTTGCAGCAAACAGACCCCGGTGCTTATTGTGGGCGGATGCAGCAGAACCTTTGTAGCTTTGTAGGTCTCTGTGTCACCAGAGCCGGGAGTCCGCTGGGGATTGGGAGGTGCATGTCTGCTCCCGAAATCTTCCGTCCCGTAACTGCTATACGAAATAATCCCCTCCTCCCCAGGCAGGTCGTTTGTGGCAGGGAGGAGGGGGGCGCAACCGAATCTTTCCTTTGTTCAACACAGCCTTTACCACATCAAAACCCTCTGACGCCCTCTGTGTTAACATCTGTGTTGTTTGTGTCTCTGCGTGAGTCTCTTGAGTGTGTGTGCGAGTCTCGTTTTATTTTTTATTTTTTTTAAAAAGGTAAGAAATTTAGAGAAATGCAAGCCTGCATATTAAGTGCGTCAGTGCGGGGGAAGTCTGGAATAACAATGCTTGTTGATAGCATTTTGAACTCTTGAACCATCCGAGACGCATGTCTTTATGACGCTTTTTCTTCCAGGAGTGTCATCTAGTTTGAGTGTATTGTGAGTCTAAAGAATTGTCATTTTAGTTCAAAGCCCTGAATTGAAGAGTGAAATCTAGGTTGTGGGGACATCGTTTTCGCTTGCAATCGCGGAAGAGAAGATTGATTCCACTCTCATCTGTCTGTTAAACATGCAGCTTTAGGAGACAATTAGCTTAGCTTAGCATCAAGACTGGAAACCTGGGGGGAAGCGGCTAGCCTAGCTCTGTTCTAAAGGTTAAAAAACCAGAACCTCTAAAGCTCACATACGAACATCTTGAATCACATTCGTTCAAAACTTTTAAAAGTTTTGTTTTTTATACGCTGGACAATTTTTTAGCCAGCCGGGCCTGAGTAGAGTATAGTATATATTATACTAGCTAACAGTTAATGTTTTACTAGCTACAGCTCCGACCATATGATGCTATATATCGTGTATATACAGTTGATAAGCTTCATTGTAAGTAAATACATCTAAAACAAAGACTGAGATCAAAAAATTCTTGATTTTCAACCAGAACACACCTTTACACTAAGTATGTAAAAATACAAAGAGATATACTTTAATGTCTACAGGGACGGAGTTAGCAGTGTCACGGTCCTGGGTTTTGGTTTCCTGTTTTATTTTGAAGTTCACTTCCTGCCCTTGTGATTGTCTGCCCGGTCCCTTAATTGAATCCTCCTGTGTCTAATCACCACTGGCAAGGTGCAGGTGATTAGACACAGGAGGATTCAATTAAGGGACAGACGATCACAAGGGCAGGAAGTGAAGAGGACAGAGGACACGAGAGAGACGGGGAACTTCAAAATAAAACAGGAAACCAAAACCCAGGACCGTGACGAGCAGGGCCGACACATCCCTGCCTCCTCTGGCTGTGGACACATTTTCCCATCGGACATCCCATGAGGTCACCTCTGTTTGCTGTCTCCCTCCAAGCAGCCAAATCAGCCCAACCAAAGTGTATTGTGTGTGTGTATCTCTGTGCATGTGTGTGTGTGTGTGTGTGTGTGCGTGTGCGTGTGTGTGTGTGCCAATTAGTGTCGCACTCCAGACTGATTACCTGTTTATCCTGTAGAGAGAAAGGGTTCGGGCTGCCTTCAGAAAGAAAATACCTGTGCGTGTGCGTGCGTGCGTGCGTGTGTGCGTGTGCGTGTGCGTGTGTGTGTATGCACACGTACACGCATGTCTGCCATCGTGTGTTTATCCTGCTAGGGCCGTGATGTCAGCGCTGTCTGGCGACAGGCTGATTAATGTCTGAATGTTTTCCAGCTATTTACCCCAGAGCCCGCACACACGCACACACACACACACACACACACACGCACACACACACGCACACACACACACTCACAAGGAGCAGGGAGAGAAGGATGCAAAGGGGAATGGAGAAAAGTAAAAGAGATAAAGGTGATGAATTGAAACAAAAAGATGGGATGGACCGATCGAGACGTGTACGTAAAAAAGAAAAAGAGAAAGGAAGCGACGGAAGGAAGCAAAGGAAAGGAGGTACGGTGAGGATGGAGGTGAAGCCTCTGCTTTTATTAAGACGGACACCGCAATCATCCCGACTTCCTCTGACTTGATGACGACTCTAAAGGCCCAAAGCATCGTTAATAGCGGGCCTGTCCGGAGTCGTTAGCCGGGGGGGGGAGAACAGAGCGACGCCAGCAGCGCGGCGCCGTGTAACGGGGTCATGTGACTCGTGAGGGGGAGCCTGAGCATTAACGGGCTCTCCGGACTCGTCCCCTCTGGCGCTTGGAAACTCTCTTCAACGCTTCCTTCTCCCTGGTCGTGTTCTCTCATTCGCATTATTTCCCTCTCCTCCTCCTCCTCTTCTTCCTTTCTCGCCGCTGTCCGTCTTCCTGTCGTCTTCTGCCGCCACTTCCCTCCGATTAACTCCTGGCGGGCTCTGCAGAAAGGGGTTCATTATTGAGACACCCCCTCCCCGCCTCCCTTTTAAGGGATCTCGCGGGGTTCCCGACAGCCGAGCAGATGAGATGACCGCGCGCTAAAGGCCTCGTTACCAAGCCGGGGGAGCAGCAGAGGTTTTTTTGTTCGGCAAAAAAAGACATCATTACGTCTAAGTGAGGCGCGCTGTCAAGGTGGCACAGGGTGGAGGAAGGGAGCAGGACGAAGGTGGTGGTGGTGGTGGTGAGACGGGGACATTTGTTCTGCCATTAGCCAGCAGCCAGCCTCCGACTTAATTAGCAGAGCCGGTATTATAAAACATTTAACCCCAGCCTTCATCAAATAAGAGTGTCATAGATTAAAGCCTTTTCGTTTTGTTGACTGCCTGGTACGAGCTGCTGGCTTTCAGTTGATCTCTCTCTCTCTCTCTCTCTATGAGTGGTGGAGTGGATCTAAAAGTGGGGGTGGAATTAAACAAAGAGAGCATTAATGAAGGGTATCTCCCTTCTGTCCGTGTCCCCATATTATCAGCAACCGTCCCGTTTGCGTCTCCCCGGACTTGGACATCACAGACGCACCAAATCTCCTGGAAGCACGAGGCGAGAAGGGGGGGAGGCTTACGGCTGAGAAGACGGCATGGATATCAGGGGGGGCCCCTGCAAAATCCTGTGCTCCCCCCCCCCCCCCCCCCCCCCCCCTCTCTCTTTCTCGCTAACTTTTCATTCTGTGCCGCGGAAGATTTACTGTAATCTGGCAGATCAAAGGCATGCATTGCAATCCTATTCCGCTAATCCAGTTTGATGGTGACTTTTGCACATGTAATAACACTGGCAAAAAGAGAGATCGCTTTTAAGCCAAGCTTCTTTCTTTTTTTTCTCTCTCTCTCCCCCCTTCTGTTGTCACAGTAATAATCATATTTATGAAAACATAAGTCAAAGCCAGAGCTATTTCAGTCTTCTGATTACATATTACATTAATAATCGTGTCAAAAATGTGCTATTTTTCCTCCGGAGCGTACAGTCCACGCGGGGATTCTGGTGAGTATATCTGCTCTATCGGTTTTTAAAGACTTGAACTTGATCTTTATTACCGTGACATTATTTTTTTGGGGAGTAATTTCTGACCACTAATCCCCCCCCACCCCCCCCTCTAGAAGTTTTATCTGTGAATATCAACAGTTCTTCCCATTGCCATTGTCGGTGAATGGATTTACAACGCGTCAGCTCCAAAACATCTGGTTACTCTCAGGCCCGAACAAGACGTTTCCAAAACCCGGGGGAGGAGGGGGGGGCGGCACTGACCCCCTTTGGAATCAAGCACCCCTTTTCATATTGCATCCGACAGCGCTGTCATATTTTAACGGCCGCGTACATATACGACGTAACTCATTTGATTTGGCTAAATGGGAAACAATTAGCGACGACATCCCTTCAAGGCATCTTCCAGCTCTCTCTCTCTCTCTCTCTCTCTCTCTCTCTCTCTCTCTCTCTCTCTCTCTCTCTCTCTCTCCCCCCGTGTGATCACCAACGCAGTCCCTTTGAAGGGGCAGATGGCGGGGGAGGGAATCAGGAAAGAGTTACCTCATTAATCCTTTCCCATAATTTCTGCCACACGAATGTGAAAAGCAGAGAGGAATAAAAAAAAGAAGTCCCACAGGATGCTCTCTGTCCCTCTCAGGTCTTCGGCTCGCCGTTGTCATCCTCTCCCGTCGCTCCCTCCTCTTTTTTTGCCTCTTTGTACCCTTTTTAATGCAGCTCTGCTGTCACGTGGTTTCCACCATCTTCTCTCTAATCTACTCCGATGATCTGCCTCTGACGTTCTCCTACCTTGAGATTCTCTGTTTGCATATCCATGTTTTTGCCCCTCAGGGAGGCACCGATTCGTCCTTTTCCCTCCAGAGACAGATACCTGGGCTTTGGGGGGTATCAGACGATACCAGTATTTTATTAACACTAAATTAATACGCTGTATGTCTCTCTGTGTGGAAGCGTTATGTTCCTATTCGAATAGTAAATCACGCACCAGCAACTTTGGTACAAAATATTCTAGGATACAGCGAATAGAGCATAAAAACATAGAACTGAACAGAATCGATCGATCCATTCTCATCGACACCCACTCCAGCTACTTGAGTATTGGCTCAGCATTAGATCGCTATGGTTACCTAACCCTTGTCTTCTTTTAAATGACGTTCCCCATCCAACTAAACTGCTCCTAGATTACAGTGGCACGTTAAAACATGTGGCGTTTAGGTAACACAACTATTTAGTTAGATTTATGACTATGAAAACAAAAGTATCTGGTCAGGTTTAGGCAACGAAGTCTACTTTGAGTTCACGCGGGACCCGAACAGCAGCCTCCCCACCTCGGCCTCCTCCATCCATCCGTTCGGGGCTCCTCACTGACTTCAGATCTGTGTCCTCCTCGTCTGGTTCTCATTCCCCTCAAAGCCCCCGATTGTTTACTTCGTATATATATATATATATATATATATATATATATATACATATACATATATACATATATACATATATATATATATATATATACATATATACATATATATATATATATATATATATACATATATACATATATATATATATATATATATATATATATATATATATATATATATATATATATCGCGCCGCGTCGACGCGTTACGGCCCCGGAACGGGTTAAAAGAAACACAGAGTGCATATTTGCGTGTCTCAAAATTTGCATGCAGTTGCAGAAAAAAACAACAACTTCAAGGATATAATTTTGTCCATTGTGCCTTCTCATCTCAGTGGATAATTTTGCACAGTAATCATCGTTTCTTTGAACAGAAAACAAGGCACGCACACACACGCAGACGCACACACACACACAAACACACACACATTCCTTATTTTCACACAGAATTGAGAAGCAGCCCGATTGCACATGCTGGATTAATGTGGAAAACTTGCGGTTTCTCTGCTTCAGAGTCGAAATGTTTCTTCTCTTTCATTCGCTTCGAAACTTTGATGGATCCATTAGTGAAATGCATACTGTTGGAATAACACACATTCTGTAATGTGCTCATCCTTTAATCCGTCGTCATGAGAAGTGGTTGCTGACTGAAAGCTTCTGCTTTCGAGTGGACAAACCTGTGGAGTAGACAGCCCCTAGTGGTGACTTCAGTTACGACACCTTCATGAAGTTGACTCTCGGAGGGGCCCCCTTTTCTTTTACTTGTCATAAAAGCCCTTTTTGTTTTTGGTGATATATAGGCTTCATAAAAAGGGAAACGTACTTTCAGAAGAAACGGAGAAATATGAGCTCCACGCGAGGAATATAAGTACTTCACTGTTTCCAATCAAGGGTCTCGCAGAGCCCGCCGCAGACTACCAGATATTAAATTCCAGACCGGTTTTGGTTTATGTGATGTCGAAAGGAAAGTGGAGAGGTTTCAAACGAAAGATTTACAAATGGAAGACACTTCGTTGTGTAGTTCAGCCTCTGTCTTCTGTTTGTGTGCGGTTCTCCGACCGCCAAGTGCTTTCACATAATGTCATTCATCCTGTATGCGGACTTGGTAACCGTTTGATGATAAACAGCACCGTCGCATGCAAAGCCAGAGCAACGGGATGATGCAGTTCCTAATAATGCAACATGTCGGAAAGTCTTTTCAGTCATTCGGGGGGTTTACGATCAGCTTTCTGTTTAAGCTGAATAATGGTGGGAAGAAAAAAAAGAAACTGCGTGTTTACTGGAGACGTCTGCTTCGTTGTTTCTCCTTTTCCCGTTTTATTTTTTGACGTCCTTTTCACGGTTTATGCAGCATTTCAACCCTTCGGGTTTACGATTGTTGAGATTGTGTCCTGTTTCAACGGCTGCCAAGTGGAGAGAGAAATGAAAGCGAGACCCGACGGGGTTCGTGAGCGGTGGACCGGCGCTTATCACAAAGCTGGAGAGGTGGAGAGGTGGAGAGATGGAGAGGTGGAGAGATGGAGAGGTGGAGAGATGGATGGGGTGGGTGGGCGAGGGATGATTTCCGGTGAAATGAGGGCACGCTCCTCTGTGTATGTGGCAGCGGGGGCGGAGCATCGGACGTGTGGGTGCTCATGCATGTTTGCATGTTTGCATGTGTGTGTGTGTGTGTGTGTGTAAGTGTGTGTCTATGTGTTGCACAGGTCCTGTCAGTGAACGGGAATGATTTATGGGCTTCTGCCACATGAAGGAGCCACAGACTAGAACCCTGCCGCCTGAACTGGATGCAAAGCGTACTCCACCTCTTCCTCCTTCTTTCCCTCCTTCCCTCCTCCTTGTTTTCACACCTGCTTGCAGCTCTCAAAGCTAAGGAAGTGTGTGTGTGTGTGTTTTCTTTTTTAACTCTGCAGGCTGTGCATCTGCAGCCCGGTTAAACTGGGCGGCACCACGGAGAATCGGCTGCTCAAGGGAGCGGAAGGAAAGGAAGCAAAGTGTCCAAATGTTTGTGTGCGACGCGACAAATGAAAATGCTGATTGATGAGCTCCCGTGCTCCATAAACACACTAGAGTGTCACCATTGCATGTTTTTGGGTGGAGTTTGGATAAGGCCTTATTTAAAATATGGGGTTTTTCAAAGTGGCCCTCCCCTCCTGACTTGGGGGGGGGGGGGGGGTCAGTGTCGTGGATGAGTGCGCATGCCCGCGGTGCTGCGGGGCCTTTTGGTGTCGGCCACTCTAGCCGGTCAGCGGCAGGTGCCACATTATGCCAGAGGAGGGGACGATGGCGACGGGTGGCCCGAGTCACTTTTTTCGGGCAGACGCGCTGGCACTGTAGGGTGAAAATGTGTGTGTGTGCGCCTGGATGTGCGTGTGTCTGAATGTGGGTGTGTGTGCGCGCCCACATGTGATTGATGAACACTTGGTTGAGCATAGACAGGCATGGCAGAGTGTGACAGATTAACACCCTGGACCCCTTTTCTCTGTGTCACGTGCACACACACACACACACACACACACACACACATACACACCTACACACACACACACACTATGCAGAAAGTCTTGCCAGAGGGACACCTGTCTTTCCTGTTTCACAACGGCAGCCCTCATGATGTGTCGGCCGCTGCTGTTAATTTATGCAGAGTCTAATCAGGAAGCAGCGAGACAGCAGTGAGACAGCGAGACAGCAGTGAGACAGCAGCGAGACAGCAGCGAGACAGCAGTGAGACAGCGAGACAGCAGCGAGACAGCGAGACAGGAGCGAGACAGCAGTGAGACAGCAGCGAGACAGCAGCGAGACAGGAGCGAGACTGCAGCGAGACAGCAGCGAGACAGGAGCGAGACAGGAGCGAGACAGCAGCGAGACAGCAGCGAGACAGCAGCGAGACAGCAGCGAGACAGGAGCGAGACTGCAGCGAGACAGCAGCGAGACAGGAGCGAGACAGGAGCGAGACAGCAGTGAGACAGCGAGACAGCAGCGAGACAGCAGCGAGACAGCAGCGAGACAGGAGCGAGACAGGAGCGAGACAGCAGCGAGACAGCAGCGAGACAGCAGCGAGACAGGAGCGAGACAGCAGCGAGACAGCAGCGAGACAGCAGCGAGACAGGAGCGAGACAGCAGCGAGACAGCAGCGAGACAGCAGCGAGACAGGAGCGAGACAGGAGCGAGACAGCAGCGAGACAGCAGCGAGACAGCAGCGAGACAGGAGCGAGACAGGAGCGAGACAGCAGCGAGACAGCAGCGAGACAGCAGCGAGACAGCAGCGAGACAGGAGCGAGACAGGAGCGAGACAGCAGCGAGACAGCAGCGAGACAGCAGCGAGACAGCAGCGAGACAGCAGCGAGACAGGAGCGAGACAGGAGCGAGACAGCAGCGAGACAGCAGCGAGACAGCAGCGAGACAGCAGCGAGACAGCAGTTCTCCCCGGGCTTCGGCCGGATGAGGGCCAACAGACTGAATCATCATATGGACCCCGTGAACCAGGATTCATTAGCCAGATGTTCACCTACAACGGATCTCTCCAATTCCAAAATAGTCCTGTTATGCATTTGTACACTTTAATATTGTTCCGTCTGCCACGATTGTCTTTGAGATGGACAATTCCCGCATATGATTCTGACAGCTTGAGAATGATTTCACTAGATGTTCATACAGATGTTCATCTTTACTCCATCTCTCGATTTATTTACTTTTGTTGTTTTCAAAATGGTATTTTACGACCACGTTTCTTGCTACTAATCCACTTTGTTATGCAAATAATGGATAAAAAAATTTAAAAAATGAAAGAAATACCGTATTTGATTTCTTTCTTTATTTCATATTCAATAAAATGACTATGACTTTAACACATTTCTCATAAATAACATAATAAATGACTGAAATGTCGAAAAAATAAACTGGTAAATATCTTGATATAATGAGTATTTTAAATAAAGACTAATTCTCTTGCAGTTTAACCGTGAAAACTATGCATGCACTATTGTTTGGCCCGTGACATCATTAGATTGTTCTGTACGTGGCTCACAATCCAAAGAGTTTGGCCAGCCCGTGATGGAAAGGCTATCCATCCACACATGTGCATGGTCCTCGAGGGATGAGCTCAAAGCATTGGGAACATCACTCCCAGAGAGCTCAACCAAGAGAAAAAACCTGGCAGCCTCACAGATGTGAACTGACAGCTAATTTCAATAATCTGAATGTGCTGCCAAGAAACTCCCAAAGAGCATAAGTCTGAGTATGAATTACTTTCCCCACCGATCTTCTGCTCTTAACTCCAGAACTTAAGTGGCCCCCGCCTCTCTCTTCCTTCCCGTTACCGAGCGCCGAGGCCCCGGCTTTGTGAGCAGAGCTGATAAGGACACACAAGACTTCAGCTCCTTCATATCCACTCAGTAAAGTTTCTCTATTAAGTCTGCTTTTGGTGTGGAAGTCAGTGTATGCTATAAGTCGACTCTCTCTCTCTCTCCTCCGCTAAATGGAGAGAGAGGATTTACATTTCAGTGAAGATGCTGAAAAAAAAAAGAGAAGAAAACTCAAAAGGCAAACTAAGATGGATGAAAAATGGAAAGAGGGCTATTAGTGTCCTTTTAATTATTATTATTTTTTTTTACGATTTGAGACCAGGCTTAATAAAAAATAAAATATGCTCCGATTCAAGTTTTTTCACATCTGTAATTTAACCGCTAATGATTATGTACATGATGTCACAGTAAAATGTCACACATTACGTAACCCGAGCAGGGCCCGAAAGGTCACAAACACAACACATGCGCTGCTCCGCGGATACGGTGTCCGTCTCTACTCCGCACTCGCCGCGCTTATAGAAAAATGATCTCATGGGCTCGGAGCGCCTGCTGGGCACGCCGTGCATGCCATTCCTATCCTCTGATGGAGTGAGCTTCTTCTTCTTTCGGAGGGTGGACTCGTAATCACCGCGCTCCACTCCCAACGACCACCAGTGACGAGCACAATCCCACCCTCCCAATCCTGAGGGATTACAGAAGAAGGAAGGAAGCCCGACGGGAAGGGGGAGGAGGAATAAAGACTGCCCAGGAACATTTGAGGTAATGCGTAGCGAGAGCGATGAAAAGGAGGATGAGAATTTAATTTGAAAGGTACAAGCGTCATGTGGCTATTTCCCGGGTAGCGCTGGTCGCCCGCAGGCCCGGCCTTCTCTTATCTCCAGCGCGGCGGTGAACTCTCCGGTGATAATGGCCTCTCATTACAGAGCCGCAGACCCCCCCCCCCCCCCCCCCACCACCCTCCCCGGGGGGACTCTGTGGATAAGTCACGCGGCTCTCGTCGCCACATCACAGAAGGCTGAGAGGTGCCATTCCCGTTTGCGCGCGCACATATTTGCTCGCTAACGTGCGCGCGTGTTCCGGTAATTGGGGGCGCGAGCGCACTTGGGCAGCTCGAACAGGGCGAACAATAACACACACACACACACACACACACACTCCTAGTTTTATTGGACGCCTGAGTGTCTGATGCAGAGCAGCCAGGAACAGCTGTGTCCAGTCCAGCCCGAGTGTTTCTCCCAAGTGCCAGCAGAGAGACAGACAGTGCCCCCTGCTTAGCCCTCCGTAATCTGGCGTAATGCCTCTTCTGTAACTCTAGCTCGCATGTACACACAGCCAATTCCCATCAAGTCCCATCCTCCCTTCCTTACTGGTAGTTAACACATTTCATCATCACTAAATACCTCCCCGTTGGCGGTACGTATCTGCGACGTGACCGATGACTGAAGGCACCTGTTGTCACGTCCATAAGATTGGAGAGAGGGAGGAGGGGGGGGGGGGGGGTGACAGACACAGACACAACGTTCACTCACATTACGTAATCCTTTGTTTCTCCTCTGTTTTCAGAAAACAAGCAATATGTACAATATGTGTGTGAGCCTGGCGGATTGTCCCAATCAGCCTGTTTATGCTTGACATATTCAAGCATAAACATCACAAAATCCATAAACTAACACGCGCACATATCCCACACTTCTGTCCCCCTTAATGTGCAAATGCAAATACCGACATACACAATCCTATCGAAGCATGGTGTTTTATCCGATTAACCTCGACCAGCATTTATATACACACACACACACACACACACACACACACACACACGGAGATACCGCTGTAACTAGCGCCCTCCTTATTTCAAAACAGGTTCTTGTTGTCTTTCTGACAGGCCTCCCTCCCCAAACCGCCAAGCTGTCCCACTGAGATAAGCTGGCTGGCATTTTCATCATTACGGCCATATACTGATTGGACCATTATCATAAGAAAGAGGCTGAGAATCCAGGAGGCCCTCCCCCTGGACGCTGATTCATGTTCAAAGTTTGGGATTAGCAATCTCGCCACTCAAATCCCCTCAGACAAGGCCCCGGGCTGAGCAGGCAAATGAAGCACGCATTCAGGATGATAACGGAGGAGAAGGATGGAAGGATGGATGGAAGGAAGGAAGGATGGAGTGTAAATCCTTACTGGCAAGATGAAAACTTGCCATTCAAACTTCCCTACAAACATCTTTCTCGCCACAGCTGTGTGTGACAATCTGACTGATTTCCGTGCCAAATATAATAGCGCTGGAGTTATTTTTCCTTTTTGAAACACAAAATATAATCCAGGTCACAAACTGGAAGAAGAAGAAAAAAAGAAAATCGTTTCCTCCCCACTTCAGTTTTTCCAGAAGTCACAAATTCGAGCATTTTGTGGTTTCAGCTCAAATTTAGGAAACCGTTTTGCTAAATCCGTTGGGACCTGCTGCGGTTACCGGCTTTTTATGTGGCTCACTTGTTCCAGAATGAATAACGGCATATTGTGGCTTTTAGTGCTGTGGCTGCTGGCAGGGAGGCACAGGAGATCACCTGAATTACAATTCTCATTACATCATGACTTGTTTTTTATTGTTTTAAATGGGAACTAGCATAACAAAAAGGCTACTGTAGGCCCGTAGCTTAACGTTATATATATAATGCACTACTCATTCAATGTATTAGTAGTATGAATTTGTTAATTGTCACCTTTCCCAGCAGAATTCATATTGCAAACCCATAAACATGGATTTTACAAGAAACACTTAACGTTTGCTGCCCCCGGTGGTCGATACTAACACTTGCACCATCGCGGCCAACTTGCTGTTACAACCTAGGCTGCAACCCACGGTTCAGAAGAGTGATGACAATGCTGAAATGTCTTCAACTTGCATTCTCTCTAATGGCCAGCAGGGGGGGGGGGCAAAAAGAAGTCTGATTGTATAGAAGTCTATGAGAAAAGGACCCTACTTCTCACTTGATTTATTACTTCAGTAAAGATTGTAAACATGACTTTATGGTCTCAATCTCTAGTTTCTAGTCTTATTCAATACAGCATTATGTTAATTAAGTAAATGATGGTTCCATTTAGAGTCAGATAGACCATAAAGCATGCTTTAGGGTGGGGCTACCTTATGAATGAACATATATAACACATTAAATCTGCATTTAGCAACTTTTCTAATAACATATGTAACGACAAACTATGAACTGCCGACGTTGGATGGATGAATAGAAAATAGAAAAAGGGTGAATCGGGGAGAAACGGTGGTTTGTGGACGAGTCAGGACTATTACTTCTTCACAAACACTTTATTCTCTCTCTTTCCCCCCCCCCAAACTCATCATAAAGAGATTTTTAGTGCATCCTTGACCGACATGCAGTAAAACTGCAGCGGCGGCAGCTTTTTTTTAAAAGTGAGACACAAACCTCATCATTCCTTAATATGTTTATTATGCGCCCCGCTGTGTGTGCCGATTACAGAGGTGATTCCAGGCTCTGCCAGGGCGTGTTTTTTACCGTCACTCGCTCAGTGCGTATCTTCAGAAGCATCAGAAATGACACGCGGCGGAGCGCGGTGACCTAACACCTAACACAGCTACACAGGACGCATCCATCCAGACGTGCTACGCGAAACACGGTTTGAAGCGTGTTTCGGATCGAGTACAAATCGAGGTGCTAGAGTGAGGACTGCGTCGCGTCTCCGTGTAAAAGACGACAACTTTCAGCTTTCAAGTTTTTCTCTCTGTTTTAGTGTTTTGCCTGGTGTCATCCGACATTTTGATCGACCGTCTCCGGAATCCGAGGTCGAGTATAGCGACTTCAGAAGGCAAAAGAATAGCTATCGTCTTTTCTTTTGATCTGCCGAGAACGCGTCTCCTCACATCTCCGTGTTCTGCATCTGTACGTTTTTTTTTTTTTTTTCCCGTTCTCGGAGACTAATAAATAGTTTGGTCTGTAATGCAAATAAAAGATAAATCGGAGCAAACAGCTCCAAAAAAGGAATTGAGCAGGATGAACTCGGCCTCTTCCGGTAAGTACTCGCCTCTTCTTCACCCCGCCCGACGTGAAGGATGCTCTCTGCCGTCCAGGTGGGTAAATGATAGATTATTTAAATTCCAGCCCATTAAACTCACACCACACAAGAGGTTATGAATCTGAGAATATTGTAATTACACTCTCAGCGGGGGTGGGGGTGGTAGGGGGGTGGGGGGGGGCTCCGAGGTTCAGAGTGAAACGATCCTTCGACACCAGGTTCACGAAAAGGACGAACGCTGTCCGGTCCCCCGAGAGGTGTGCAAAGTCATCATGTCTTATTAATACACCGGATTACACAGATATCCGTCTTTTTCTTTTATATATTCCCATGGTGATTTTATAATGTGCCGTAATTCTCAAGCGTCATTGGTCGAGGTGAACAGAATGTAAACAATACACAATGTGACCTTTTGGTTTGTCATAAAAAAAGGTAACAAAAAAGAGAAGGAGAGGAGGACCCAAACAAGTAGAACGGGATATGAAATCAACATGTTTGTTTGACCTTGAAGGACACATGCAGTGTGTGTGTGTGTGTGTGTGTGTGTGTGTGTGTGTGTTTAGATGGGAAACGTCGAATGCAAAGAATACACAGCACGCCTTTTCAAATATTCATTTTCCAGCGTCACGCAGGGTTTTCGAGGGTCAAAGCCACGGCGGCCAGTGATTGGGCGTTAGAATGCGTCGCCACGGGAGACGCTGTGATTCGAGATCTTCGTTCTGCGTTAAGAGAAATCAGAACTCGTGTTCACAATATGGATTTTTCTGACTTGTCAGTGCTTGAAATCAATGCAATCAAATTTGTTCTTTTTTTTTTTTTGCCACCGCTGAGAAAATCCTGCTATTACTCGGAATAATACGCTCATTAATTACATTAACGAATGCAGCGGCTTGCAAGCGTGGCACTAATTAAAACCAGAGCGGCGATGTATGATTAACATTCAGCAGAGGGGGGGGGGGGGGGGGGGGGGGGGGGAATATGATTATTCCCACCGATGTTTGAGTTTATTAAAAAAAGCATGTAATCCAAAGGGGATATCAATATTGTAAATGCAAATGAAAGAAGGGAATGTGCTCAATTATAACTGAAACTTATAACACGCTCGCGAGTTTGAACGAGCGCTCCACGTAGACGATTAACTTTTACAGATTGCCGCGTGATAATAAAGAATAATGAAGTGTCTTGAAAGGGTTTTAATGTAAGTACATCATTACATATATATGGTAAGCATGTGTGTGTGTTTCTATCGCTCTTGTTCTATGATTGTATTTCAGTACAGTCGGCCCATACCATTTCTTAAAATCAATCCAGATGAGTGTACGAACAGCAGCTGCTGCGTATTGGTGATTTATCATTTGATTAACTAGAACAAGGCGCGCTAACATATGGCAGCGTTGCTTTTAAGTACACTAGCGCACTTAAAAATACATTAAAGCAACAAAAAAAAACGGTAAATAAGAAACACTCGGGGTTTATTGATTCGTATTGTTTCCGCGATCGGCTTTGGAAGTTAAATCCTCTCGCACTCCTCTTTTTTGGGGGGATTTTCTCCTGATCCATATTTATGTCTTACGGTTTACAGGCCAAAGCTTATCTTTGAATGTTTTGCCTCCCCCCCCCCGTCCACCCGCCCACCCCACTCCATTTTCTTTTTGCAATCACATTAAGCGGCTCCGAACAGCCTCTGCATGATGTTTGCATTACGGTCGCGTACAAGAAGGTATCAAGTGTGCGAGGATTAGAGTTAAGTGAAGGCTAAAGCCATACCTGGATCACATTAGACATGGCCGAGCAGCCGGGATCACATGGTGTGCAGAGCAGCCTTTAATACTTGAGCTTGTTCAAAGAGCAGGTGGAATATTTCTCAGTGTAGTTAAAAAAAAAAAAAGAACATATGGCATACAGGTGGATTTTAGACACGTTAACGAGTGCTGCAGGCACAGTGGGACTTTTCCTTTGGATTTACAATATTGGAGAAAGTTTGACACAAAATAATTATTGAAGAAACACACTACACTACATTACAGTCGCACGAGCTCTCATCTTCACGCTTTTAACACGGTTATTTAGTCTCTTTTTTTTAAGACGCATTAAAAGCCTTAAAATGTTGATATTTAATGACGTATTTTTACTGTCGTGGAGGACAAATCCTTCAAATCTCTTAAGCTCATTTTAACCACACACCTTATTTCAGTCATGTGACCACAACACAAAACAAACAAGACAAAGTCCGGCTCTATTGAGAAGTATAAATATGAGAATTCAAAATGAAAGCACAAGTAAAGTGCCTAAGAAACATCATCCTAGGTTGTTTGATTATTTTGGTTCCAGGTTGGCACATTCAGAATAATATTAAAAACATTGCGGTATAGCAGACTTCTCCTTTTCAGTCGGTGATTAATGTTGCCGTGTTTGTGGAAACGACCAACGTGGTGCGTGGCGGATTACATCGGCTGTCGCTAATGAACATTAAACCCTTAAGTAATTTAACCAATGGCCTGAAATTAAACTGTCATCGGGTGAATTCAGTGTTTTTTGCACTTTAACAACACCAACAGTGTGTTGACTCTCGTCTAGTGAAACATGTTTAGTTACCTTACAATACAGGGAAAAAAAAATAAGATTTCTAAAGGATTTTGATTCGATTAAAGGGGGATTTAATACTGAATTGCAATATAATGAAATACCCCCGAACACTATACGCGAATCGTGTCTGTATTGAAAATCAGCAAAGAAAACAAAGGCTTCAGTGTAGCTCGATCACAACATTCATCTTATGGCCACCCTGAGGTGCTCTGAGATCTATTGATCCTCCTACAATCACTTTTTTTTTTTTTTTTTTTATGATCTCCCAGTTTTAACCTCCATTGTGCATTCACCGCTGCCCCACTTGGTAAAATCCTGGTCCTCCTCCTTTTCTTTTCTGAATGACGCCATCGCCACCTGGTCTCCATTCACTTATTGATTGCCGCAGGCCAATGGTGATCATCTGGGTCCGGCTTTGGTATTTAGCATTTATAATGCCAGCCCCCCCCCCCCCCCCCACTCCCACTCCCGCTCTTCAAAAGAGGCCTCCGTATAAAAAAAACACCGTCACCCCCCCCCCCCCCCCCCGAAATATCTGCATGATCCTCCATCAGCATTCACAGGAGATCAAGTTAACCCACCAGAGAAAAGGCCAAGCTGCACACAAGGTTTCACTACAGGGACTTCTTTCTTTATCATTATGATTATGTGTCAACACCATGCCCCTTGCCCTCTCTCCAGCCCATTTAGGTGTATGCCATAGTTATTCCTGCCTTCTCTCTTGACAGTTTTCATATCCATAGTTGCCAATCAAGCCTATGAAACTCTCTACGGCCCTAATTTCCTTCCCATCCGCCAGAATCCATCACTCATGGCACAATGGGACAAAAGGAAGGGGGGTGGGCGGGTGGGTGGGGGGGGGGGCTGTACTGCCGGAGGGTAGTTGGTCTGTCGGGGAGGGAGGTGTCCGAGGTGTATGGGCCAGGGTGTTACGGTGGAACTACCTCATTCTCTGGTTTTCCAGAGCCGGAGCAGAAAGGGTTAACGACGGGGTTGAATGGGTTTCCTGCCCCTTTCCTCTGAGCTCGCGCTCTCGCTGGAGATCGGGGCTCCCATTGTTGCCCGGTGTCAAAGTGCAGCGGGGACAATGTGGACCTCAAAGTTCGGGGCTTTACCTCTCGAGGCCTCGAAAAAAAAAGGGAACCTATCAGTTGTTTTTTTCGTGTGCAGTGGGGTGTGCTGGCACCGCGGGTCCGCTCAATGCACCCTTTGATTCTGCTTTGGGTTCGCGGAGACAAAGGGAGAGAAAGTGAGTGTGTGAGTGTGTGTGTGTGTGTGGGAGGAGATGGGGATTAGGGCAGGCGGCAATCTTTAACCTGGGGACACCAAACACAGCTGAACTCTGACAGTGGATCACGCCGCGGTGTCCGCCTCCGTGTGCTGCGCGGTGGGTTAACACACTTTTAGCAAACTTAGCGATTTTATAAAATCGGGTCAAATGGAGATGGATTCCATCAAAGACTGGCACCAAAGTGCATGTGCTTGAAACATGAAGCTGTTTGGAGGTGATTATGAATAAGATGTGTCCCGCGGTGCTTTTGCCAAGATGATTAAATGTACTGTTTTGGTTGCTCTAACACCGATTTCTTTACAACTTTTTTTTTAGCTCAGCCATAAATGTCCATACTTTCTATGAAGCATGCAGGTCTTAAACACCTCTGTGATGCTTTGACAATAAAAAAAAATAAAAAGAAAAGGTATCCAGGCTCTCAGAAATATCAATCAAACCTGCAGCCTTTGCTGTTTTCAATAAAAAACCTGTATGGTAATAAATTCTACACTGCAAGGCCCCATTATTTCTAATTGGGCCCTAATTTGGCAAATATACATGGTGAGTGACATGGGGTAGCTGGTAAAGGTGTGACTGAATAATTGAAGGTATTTTTTTTGGGGGCTGATGCATTGTGGTCCCGACCGCCGAGCGCATTTTAAGCTGTTATCTCCTCGTCTGGATGCAAAGACCCCCCCCCCAAAAAAACGTACGGAATAGCCCAAGGAAATGCCCCTTTGCACGCCGTGTACTTATACTGAGTTTCATTTTCCAGTTAATGATCCTCATTTTGGTTTCCCCTGCCCCCCCACCCCCCCGTCAACGTCAGCGCGCTGACATCCCCCGGTGTCCACGGCGACGCCCTTTCATTTCTGATAAGTGCAAATTGTTCGCGCTGCTCTGCGGCCACGCCGAGTTCTCGGGTGTTTTTTCGTTTTTTTTTTTTTACGAGCCACGCCGGAGATTGATGGGGCTCTAAACCCATTCGACGAGCATTCGACGAATCCAAATGCGAGGTCCCCTTAATGCTACGTCTGTCTTTGGGTTGAGGTACAGGTGACGAACGCACACGCAGTCCGTCATCCATCGAACCCTACGGGGTCTTTTTCCTTTCACGAGCGTGTACGTTGAAATGTATTGAATGCTTTTTACTTAAAATGAGTAACACTCACTTTCAAGAGTAATTGCTGGTGAAGTGGGAATTTCTGGAAACAAAAAGTGTATTGTGGGCTTTGGTAGCTTAATGTGCGTCTGATTTACTGCAGGTGAAAGAACTTTTCCCCTCTTTTGCTCAGAAGACGGAAGGGGAAAAGAGTGCAAAATTGTTCGCAAATGGTGTTAATTGAAGAATTTGTCCATTAGGCCCAATCAATCTTTTTTTTTATTGGCAATTTGGTGAGCAAAAGGTCCTCGGTGAGAGCGGGTACCTAAGGCCATTGTCTCTCGGCCCATTCTACCATTTCTTCTGTTTCTTGAAAAGAACCCATTGGAGTCACCGGCAAGCTCCAATGTCTCGTCCTTTAATAGGCAAAAAAAAGCCCAATTATGTCCCTTCTTCCTGAGTTGCATGGCCTTAATTGGTAGTTAAGCAAGTATAGACCCGAGAAAGAGGAGGAGGAGGAGGAGGAGGAGGAGGAAGATGAGGAGGAGGGAGGAAAGAATCTGTTGTGAGGACAGTTCTTTACAGTGAAAGTTTCCTGTGAATGTCCTCTTCCCCTCACCCCTCCACCTCCTCATCCCCCACTGGCAAAGACAAAGTGTATTTACAATGGCTCGTTAATGGCAGAATGAATGATTCGAAGGCGCCTTTGAAAGGAAAGCTCGAGTCTCATTGTTTGAGCCACTGTCCTCCGGTGGAAAGTCGGTTCATTTTGAGCTGATTGTTGTGGATCAGGGCACTCGTGGCCTTTCAGAGCGCGGGGATATAACCTCTTTTCATTCTGCTTACTCGCATTAGCATCCAAATGTCCCCAAGTCATTTACTGGAGTCCTCCAACAAATACACTGTTGCTTGCATTTGACTTGTGGTAACTCCAATACAGCAGGTGGGGGAAGGCGGCTGCATTTACAAGCAGAGGAGAATACCACCTCATTAATGTTTTAAATGCTGAGCAAGTAGAATATAGTTATGTTATAGATGTATCTGGCTTCCAAATCACAACGTTTCTCCTTATTTTTGTACACGTCTTAATCTGATGATAGATATTTTCATGCTGACCTGTATTTTATTACAGGTGACAGTTTTTGCACGATAAAGTCTTCTAGCTTTCACCAAATTATGACTTTTTAAAAAATAATTTTAAAATCCACCCCCTGTTTAAAATCTGCTTGTTCCAATAGGTCATTCTTGTCTCAATAAAGTTGAATGATCGTGTGTTTAATGCAGTGAATTGTTTTCAATGCACATTTTAAATAAGAATGATCTTAACCAGGTAGCGAACGAGTCATTTCAGACCTGCCGTGCTGGTCTCTGATGTCCAATAAAGGTCACATTTGTCGTAAAAAAACAATGGAGTCTTCACCCTGAAGGGGCGAAGACCGCGGATCCCAACGAGGTAAAGTTATCTGGGGGTCGTGACACGTGGAAGCGGGGGTCACAGCTGGTGCCCGCGGCCAGATGACGTGACCGAACAGCCCCCGCTGTCCACCTGCCGCCGTCCGAAACTCACTCCTGCTGAGCGGCGCCATGGCAACCAAAGAGCTCCCCGCTGATTGGCCAAGCTGTTACAAATTAGCACATCAGACGGCTTCAGAGAGTCATTAGCATATAAAGAGGTGAGCTGAGGGCGCGGAGGTGAGATCATTCGGGGGCTTCCCCATGCGGTGCCCCCTGGTCTTTCATAATGACCACCGAGCACCTTTTTACTTGGTCCCTGAACACGGACAAGGGCGCTCGCTCCGTCAGTCGTTTGTCACTCCTGCCTGCGGGCTATGGCGGGTCACCAGGGAGGATGGGACAGCGTCTAGCATGGGTATATAGACGGAGCCCGTGGGATCAGCTGGGAGACAGTGGGCCCCTCATCATCACGTGTCCCTGACCTCCACTTCTCCCTTTAGCTTTGCCACCTCTACCATCTCCTCCTGGGCTCGCAGTGGCCGATGCCGAGCGCCTCACCTCCGTATTGAACAGTTCAACCACTGTAAAAGGTCGAACAGCAGGCAGTCGACGGGCGGCAGGAGGATCAATTCTCATCATCAGTCTAAATGAGACGGGGGGACATCATTAAAAGCTAGTTGCCGTTAATGAGAAGCCCCTCCCAGGGTCCCATCGCATTTACCATTTAGCTCGATAGTGAATGAACCCAGAGCTGCGATTGATTACAACACAGCTGAAAAACATGAGCGGCATCAACAATTCCTGATCCCGACAGCAGTGATTCTCTGTGCTTGTTGCTGATGACTCATTAATAGCAGTTGCCATGTTAGAAACGTCCCACCCCCTTGTTCTGCATGTCTGTTTTCTTTTTTATATATTACAGAGAAAGCATCATTTATTTCTATTTGATATGGAAAGCTGGAAGGAATATAAAGAAAGAGGCGGGTTGGGGTTGGGGGGGGACATACAGTACGTGGATCCAGAGGCAGTTTGAACTATTACACAAGCAATGCATCACGTATGGCACCGCTTGGTCCTGCTTTTAGATATATGAAGGAACGACCTCTACACGTTGATTATATTTCCTTCCCTCTAGCAGCCTGTAATACAGCGGTGCCACACGGACCCTATATCTATATGTAAGAGCATGCTCATTAATAAGAGGGAAGCCCCGGTTTTAAATCCATTAATTACAAGGTCAGAAAAGTTGAATGCATTTCAAATACTCTTTTTTTTTTTTTATCTGCTCCCCCACCCTTTCCCCCCCCTCCCTCTGCTGACTTTGAGCAATGACATAATATTTTGCTGTCTGGTGCCATCTTTTTTTTTTTTTGTTGCTGTCCATCTGGACTCTAATGATTTCTTTAATTACAAGGCTGGGAGCTGCAGCAGCCATGGAACAATAGGCCTCAGTGCAATTAGCTCTGGGTGCAGCATCCCGGTGCGTCCTGCAGCTTTCACCTGAGCCTAACGACCGCCGCCTGCTATCAATTATCACTCGCATCCCTGTCTGTCCTTTTAAACATTGCTTTATTAGCCCAACGCCCTCCCCTTTTTTCTTTTTTTTCCCCCCCTCGGTGACATACTTGTCTCATCCCTCCATCCCTCTTCTGAAACATTTTCACGGGGCCTTGTTTACTTCCTGTAGCAGGATCCTTCATCCTGAGAGCCGTGTCCACCCCCGGGGGGCTCCGCAGAGAACTCTTTCAAGTATTTTCAAGTAGTCTGAGGCACTGAGCTCCCTCTTCACTGCTCTCCTTCTTTATTCGGGGCGATGTTATCCTCCCCCCTTCCCTCCCCCCACACCCCTTTTTTTTTGCTGTATTTCTTCTCTTTTTTTTCACCGAACGCTACACTCGCCAGCAAAGAGAGTATCATGTTCTCTCAAGGACACTTGTTTTCTATTTGGTGTGGAATGTTTCTCTTGACTCCTCACCCTTCACCAGAAGCTGTTTGCATATCTGAATACAGAAAAGACCCTTTTTTTTCAAACAGTTAGCGAGAGAGACAAAATGGAAGGAAATGAAGAAGCAAGAGGAGGTAGTCACCATCGGGGAATAGTATAGCTATATTAACATATAATAATTTCCACAAAAGTAAAAGGGCCTCTTATTTTTAAAAGAGAAAATGCTTATTCATGAGTTCTTTGTGAGAGGGTATTTAATCTCCCGTACCGCTGAATAAGCTGTATGATAATCATCAACAGTTCAAAGGAGTTCCCCCAACCCCAAAAAAAACATGCGCTACATACAGCTAATCGCCTTCTGCCCTGTTCTTCGGCCCTCGATTCACCTCATCTTTCATGCCGCCATTGCATAGCGCCCCCCCCCCTTCGTAACCCCTCCTCGCGGTGACCCCTCCAAGTGAAGGAGGAAGCTTCCAGATGGTTTAACGCTTGTCAGGGTGGCTTCGGTGACCCCCAGATGCTGTCCAGATGCAGGTCAGCGGCGGGCGCGCTGTCCCGAGTGACTTACAGCTCGCTGTAAAAAGGGGGGAACCTCCTTAAACCCCACCAACTATGATCCGAATGGGCACGAAAAAAAAAAGGGGGGGGGGGGCCTTGAAGATTTGGACTTCTTTATTCTCGCGGTTTTAGTTTTTTGCTCTAATGTCGCGGCAGCTCGTTCTTGAGAAAGTCGACACGTTAGTCTCGACGGTTGTCACCAGAGGCTCCGTTCTGGATCAGTGGGACGCGTAAAGCGGCAAGTTAAGGTTTCAAAATGTCGCTGAATTATGGCTCCCCGCCAGCGAGGGGGGGGGGGGGGGGGGGGACCACCGCCGCGAGTGTTAACACCTCCTTGTGTTTTTTTTTTGTTTTTTTTAGCTTCGGTGACACTTTGCTTGCGTCGGCCCCCCCCCCCCCCGCCCGCCAGATATCGTGGGGGCCCCGTTAACTTTTTTGAATTCCACGAGCCCAAAGTCACTTGTGTGAGTACGAATGAAGCACAGAATGTAATCGGTTGGGGTTCGGCCGTCTGCCGGATCTCTCCCGGTGCAATTAGCTCCGGTGAAGCGATCAAATGACGCGTGAGGAGAAAATAAAAAAAGGGGTCCGATGCCCGGGGAGCGAGTGCAGAGGTGCGGAAGAGATCGGTAAGCGACGTGCGATGGACGCGTTATGTTTTTCTTTCCTAATTAACCAGGGTTGTTTCAATGGTCCCCGAGCGCCCAGTGACTGGACTAATAGAAACAAAGGCTCTCTAATGGACTGAGGGCACACTATATTATTTTGCCCTTCAAACCCCCCCCCCACCCCACCGGAACACCCCTCAACCAAGCCACGGCCCCCGTCCTTTAAACAACGGCCGTAAAAAGCCAATGAACCGTAGGAATATGTTTGCCATATGGCCTTTGATTGTTAGGGGGAGAAAGAGAAGGAGAAAGCAAGAACGCATAAAGGGTGAGTGGTTGAGGGGTTGAGGGGTTGAGGGGTTTTGGAGAGAGGGGGGGGGGGGGTTGTCCTCGAAATTCCAAGTGCTGCATGAGGCCGTGGTCGGGAAAAAAAAAAGTCCCGTGTGAGTGGTGGCAGTGTGAACATTATCCAGACGTTCGTGCGTGTGATTTACGGCGCTGAACTGCAACAGTGTTTTCGAGGGCTGAAGGGCGAGGGGGCTCGTACGCAGGCTCCGAGGGCCGACAGGGGGGCCGACGGGGGTCCGACTGGGGGCCGACTGGGGGGCCGACGGGGGTCCGACTGGGGGCCGACAGGGGGCCACAGTGTGCACACGCATACATGCAGAAGTATATCTGACTGGGGTCCATCCACATGTCTGTCTGATGAGTGATTCTCTGCAAGAGTGTTTTATTATTTTTTGGGGATGTAAGTCAAACTAAAACACGTGCATCCGATATCTTCCTTTCTTTTTTTTGTTCAACCCCCTCGGTGTAACGTTACAGCGAGTAGATTTAAAACGAAGCCACCAATATGAATGTTGAAAATTGACCGCGCCGACATTTGACCCACGCAGTCGGACGAGGTTTATGATCTGAAAAAATAAAGAAAATGTGAACAAAACCAAAATATGGAGAGTGAATATCACACCGTTTTATTTATTCATTCACTTCCTCAGATGGTGCGTAGTCTTTGCTGCAGCAGGAAACCCCAAATCAAAAGATGTATTAGGGGTGGATGAAAA